>NW_020527164.1:0-26151 GCF_003368295.1 Carassius auratus | reverse complement strand
AAAATTTAAAAACTGATATGTCTGAATGAACAAAATGGAAAACTTTAACTCATGAGATTTGAAATGTTATAACAGTTTTTTTTTGTATTGTTTAGGCATTAATCCTTCAAACTGTAACTGAGTTTAAGTTAGCTGAATGAGCCCATTAGTGGTTTTCCGCTGCCATCTAGTGTTATTAAATTGCAATTTCTCATACAACACTGTTTTAATCCTTTTTATAGTCTTTAGTGTTTTTTTTGCCCAATCTCTCTTAAATTTTGCATGCTTGTTTAGAATGAAATTATGCATTATTTTTACACAGTTTTGATAATTTGTGGGCTTTCTGTTTGTATTAATAGGCCTTGTGTACACTATGAAAATAACATATTATAAAATTACTGGTTTATAGTTGTCCAAATGCAATTGTTCAACATGTTTTTGATAATTATTGACCTTCAGAGTCTAGAGAATTGTACTTCAGTGGTTTTATTGATTTTCAGCTTAAACCTATCAATAGTTTGCCAAAGTAACTTTTTCAAATAATCTTGAATATTTAATTAACAGCTTTATTGACAAAAATTGGTCCCAGAGGCAAAGTTTTCAGAATGAGGAGATTCTATCATATGATATGAAGATTTAGTGTTTTTGAGTGAATATATGAGCATTTTCAAACAATTTGGGCCATTTACCATATAAATCTTGTGTTTTGAGACCTTTTCTACTGTTATAGCGCCACCTATGGTCTGATCTCCATGAAACTTTGCATGCTTGTAAGAGTCACCTGTTACATGATTTCACTGAGTTTCATAAAGTTTTGAGTTTTCGTTTAGGTTTTATAGGCTTTGGGGTATGTTTGGCCACACCCCTTTTTCTAAATTACCCCTTTACAGCTAACCAAAGGACAAAATTCAACATTTTTTTTAATAATTATTGATCTAGAGAGTCCACAGAATATTACTGCAGTGGTTTGGTTCTGATCGGGCAAAAAATCTAGGACTAGTTCGCAAAAGTAAGTTTTTAACATATTTGTGAATAACAATTGAACGATTTGATTGACAGCAATGGTTCTTGAGGCAAAGTTGTGCACTATGAGGAGATCTATCAAATGATATGCATATTGTGTTGATATGTGAAACACCACGTGATTACAGAGCCATACAACTCGTTAGCTCCAACTAGTGGCCGATTTCTTTCAAAATTCTTACAGACCTTAAGGTTCATGAGTCGAACGTACCCAGCGAGTTTCGTTCCGATCAACATCCGTTAACCCTTTCAAATAGGTGCTTAAACTTGTTTGGCCAATGGCGGCCATGTTTTTTTGAGATATGCAAATGTCCTCATAGGTACTTGTGCCCCTTCAGACCAAGACACTGCATACCAATTTTCAAGTCGATCGAGCCAACGGTTGCCTAGTTATAGCCATTTATGTGTTTTTTCTATCTTATTGCGCCTCCAAGTGGCAGAGATGCGCAATTTTTTTTATTTACCCAAAATTGAGCTCGTACATATGTGTACCAAGTTTGGTGAAGTTATCTCATTCCGTTCAAGAGTTATAGTTAAAATAGCATTTGGCCAACGTTACTATAGACGCTTTTTGGCATACTGTTTCGCGTAAAATTGAAATTTCAACTTTTTTTGATAATTATTGATATTGAGTGTCCAGGGAATATTTCTGAAGTGGTTTGGTTCTGATTGGTTGAAAATCCTAGGACTAGTTCGCAAAAGTAGGTTTCGGATATAGCTCGATTTTGCGAGAAAACGGTGTGTCGTAGACCCCAAAAAGGCGCCGTGCACTTTTGTTCGGGCTAACCCAAGGATTGCTATGATGCCATGTTTTTGAGTTTATGGCTAACGGTTTTACGATTCACGGCCAAAAATGTCCAAAATTTTTGTTTTTTGCGCTGTAGCGCCCCCGTTTGGCCAATTGGGCTGAGACTTTGATAAGTTCTCCCCAAAATGAGCTCTACCATCTGTCCAAATTTCAGCTCTCTAGGACTTACGGTTTGGGCTGCACGTTCAGTTCTAGGGCGGAAGAATAATAATAATAATAATAATAATAATAATAATAAAAATCCTAACAATTACAATAGGGTTTCAGCACTGCGTGCTTGAACCCTAATAATTAAAGCTGCAAGCAGCATTTACGGGGTTCAAGCACTTAAGGCATTCTTAGGTGGTCAGAGCCAACCTGCACGTATATGGATGGCCGTTAAACACATCCAAAATGGAGAATAGGCTAACAGACAGACACACACACTGAAATTAAATGATTAAACTCGTTTTTAAGATTTTAGATGTCATTTTTAGGTTTCACTGTAATCATAATGTGGCAAAATTTTTAAAAACTGATATGTCTGAATGAACGAAATGGAAACTTTAACTCAATGAGATTTGAAATGTTGTAAGAGTGTTTTTTTTTATTGTTTAGGCATTAATTCATACATCCTTTCAACTGTACTGTTTAAGTTAGCTGAATGAGCCCATTAAGTGGTTTTCCGCTGCCATCTAGTGGTTATAAATGGCAATTTCTCATACATCAATGTGTTTAATCCTTTATAACTCTTAGTGTTTTTTTGCCCAATATCTCTTAAATATGGCAATGCTCGTTTAGAATGAAATTAGGCATTATTTTACACAGTTTTGATAATTTGTGGGCTTTCTGTTTGTATTAATAGGCCTTTGTGTACACTATGCAAATAACATATTATAAAATTACTGGTTTATAGTTGTCCAAATGCAATTGTTCAACATGTTTTTGATAATTATTGACCTTCAGAGTCTAGAGAATTGTACTTCAGTGGTTTTATTGATTTTCAGCTTATACCTTATCACTAGTTTGTCAAAGTAACTTTTTCAAATAATATTGAATATTTAATTAACAGCTTTATTGACAACATTGGTCCCAGAGGCAAAGTTGTTCAGAATGAGGAGCTCTATCATATGATTTGAAGATCTAGTGTTTTTGAGTGAATATATGAGCATTTTCAAACAATTTGTGGCCATTTACCATATAAATCTTATGTTTTGAGACCTTTTCTATTGTTATAGCGCCACCTATGGTCTGATCTCCATAAAACTTTGCATGCTTGTTAAGAGTCACCTGTTACATGATTTCACGAAGTTTCATAAAGTTTTGAGTTTTCGTTTAGGTTTTATAGGCTTTGGGGTATGTTTGGCCACACCCCTTTTACTAAATTACCTTTTTACAGCTAACCAAAGGACAAAATTCAACATTTTTTTGATAATTATTGATCTAGAGAGTCCACAGAATATTACTGCAGTGGTTTGGTTCCGATCGGACAAAAAACCTAGGACTAGTTCGTAAAAGTAGGTTTTTAACATATTTGTGAATAACATTTGAACAATTTGATTGACAGCAATGGTTCTTGAGGCAAAGTTGTGCATTATGAGGAGATCTATCAAATGATATGCATATTTCGTTGATATGTGAAACACCACGTGATTACAGAGCCATAAAACTCGTTAGCGCCAACTAGTGGCCGATTTCTTTCAAAATTCTTACAGACCTTAAGGTTCATGAGTTGAACGTACCCAGCGAGTTTTTTTCCGATCAACATCCGTTAACCCTTTCAAATAGGTGCTTAAAATTGTTTGGCCAATGGCGGCCATGTTTTTTTGAGATATGCAAATGTCCTCATAGGTACTTGTGCCCCTTCAGACCAAGACACTGCATACCAATTTTCAAGTCGATCGAGCCAACGGTTGCCTAGTTATAGCCATTTATGTGTTTTTTCAATATTATAGCGCCCCCAAGTGGCAGAGATGCGCAATTTTTTTTGATTTGACCAAAGATTGAGCTCATACATATGTGTACCAAGTTTGGTGAAGATATCTCATTCCGTTCAAGAGTTATAGCTAAAATAGCATTTGGCTAACGTTAGCATAGACGCTTTTTGGTGTACTGTTTCGCGTAAGAATTGAAATTTCAACTTTTTTTTGATAATTATTGATATTGAGTGTCCAGGGAATATTTCTGAAGTGGTTTGATTCCGATTGGTTAAAAATCCTAAGACTAGTTCGCAAAAGTAGGTTTCGGATATAGCTCGATTTTGCGAGAAAACGGTGCGTCGTAGAGCAAAAAATGCAGTTGTGCACTTTTGTTCGGGCTAACCCAAGGATTGCAACGATGCCTTGTTTTTGAGTCTACGGCTAACGGTTTACGATCTGCGGCCAAAAATGTCCAAAATTTTAGTTTTTTGCGCTGTAGCGCCCCCGTTAGGCCGATTGGGCTAAGACTTTGATAAGTTCTCCCCAAAATGAGCTCTACGATCTGTCCAAATTTCAGCTCTCTAGGCCTTACGGTTTGGGCTGCACGTTCAGTTCTAGGGCGGAAGAATAATAATAATAATAAAAATCCTAACAATTACAAGAGGGTTTCAGCACTGCGTGCTTGAACCCCTAATTAAAGCTGCAAGCAGCATTTACCGGGGTTCAAGCACATTAAGGCCTCTGAGGTGGTCAGAGCCAACCTGGATGTATGGATGACAGTTAAACACATCCAAAATGGAGAACAGGCTAACAGACAGACACGCACACTGAAAGTAAATGATTAGACTAATATATGTATACTCTATAAGCATATGCACACACACACACACACACACACACACACACACACACACACACAAAGACACACAAAGATACACATATACATGCACAAACATTTTGTTGCAGATATAGGTATTTGATAAAAAGTGATAGGTGACAATAAGCTTATTGCAAGTCTTCTCTTTTTTTAGAGTTTAGATGTCATTTTCAGATTAAACTGTAATCATAATGTGGCAAAATTGTTAAAACTGATACATCTGTATGAACAAAATGGAAAACATCAATTCAATGAGATACAAAATGTTATAACAGTTAATTTATTAATGTTTTGGCATGAATTCATAAAAACAGTACTAGCTGAAAGAGCCCATTAGTGGTCTTCCGCTGCCATCTAGTGGTTATAAATTGCATTTACTCAAACAACACTGTGTTTTTAAACATAACTGTTAAAGTGTTGTTGTTGGGTTTTTTTGCCCTATCTCTCTTAAATGTTGCATGCTTGTTTAGAATGAAATTATGCATTACTTTACACAGTTTTGATAATTTGTGGGATTTCTGTTTGTATTAATAGGTCTTTGTGCCTCTGGGGTGGTCTCGGCCAACCAGGATGTATGGATGACATTTAAATACATCCAAAAGAAAGACACACACACACTGAAATTAAATGATTAAACTAGTTTTTAAGAGTTTAGATGTCATTCAGGTTTCACTGTAATCACAATGTGGCAAAATTGTAAAAAATGATGTTTCTGTATGAACAAAATGGAAAACATTGATTCAATAAGATGTAACATGTTATAACAGTTAATTTATTAATGTTTTGGCATGAATTCATGAATCCTTTCTACAGTACTGTTCATTTTAACTGAATGAGCCCATTAGTGGTCTTCCGCTGCCATCTAGTGGTTATAAATTGCATTTACTGAAACAACACTGTGTTTCTAAACATAACTGTTATAGTGTTGTTATTTTTTTTATTTTTGCCCAATCTCTCTTAAATTTTGCATGCTTGTTTAGAATGAAATCATGCATTATTTTACACAGTTTTGATCATTTGTGGGATTTCTGTTTGTATTAATAGGCCTTTGTGTACACTATGCAAATAACATAATATAAAATTACTGGTTTATAGTTGTCTAAATGCAATTGTTCAACATGTTTTTGATAATTATTGACCTTCAGAGTCTAGAGAATTGTACTTCAGTGGTTTTATTGATTTTCATCTTATACCCGATCACTAGTTTGCCAAAGTACCTTTTTAAAATAATCTTGAATGTTTAATTAACAGCTTTATTGACAACGTTGGTCCCAGAGGCAAAGTTGTTCAGAATGAGGAGATTTATCATATGATATGAAGATCTAGTGCTTTTTGAGTGAATATATGAACATTTTCAAACAATTTGAGGCCATTTACCATATAAATCTTGTGTTTTGAGACCTTTTCTACTGTTATAGCGCCACCTATGGTCTGATCTCCATGAAACTTTGCATGCTTGTTAAGAGTCACCTGTTACATGATTTCACTGAGTTTCATAAAGTTTTGAGTTTTCGTTTAGGTTTTATAGGCTTTGGGGTATGTTTGGCCACACCCCTTTTTCTATATTACCCCTTTACAGCTAACCAAAGGACAAAATTCAACATTTTTTTAATAATTATTGATCTACAGAGTCCAGAGAATATTACTGCAGTGGTTTGGTTCCGATCGGACAAAAAACCTAGGACTAGTTCGCAAAAGTAGGTTTTTAACATATTTGTGAATAACAATTGAACGATTTGATTGACAGCAATGGTTCTTGAGGCAAAGTTGTGCATTATGAGGAGATCAATCAAATGATATGCATATTGTGTTGATATGTGAAACACCACGTGATAACAGAGCCATAAAACTCGTTAGCGCCAACTAGTGGCCGATTTCTTTCAAAATTCTTACAGACCTTAAGGTTCATGAGTCGAACGTACCCAGCGAGTTTCGTTCCGATCAACATCCGTTAACCCTTTCAAATAGGTGCTTAAAATTGTTTGGCCAATGGCGGCCATGTTTTTTTGAGATATGCAAATGTCCTCATAGGTACTTGTGCCCCTTCAGACCAAGACATTGCATACCAATTTTCAAGTCGATCGAGCCAACGGTTGCCTAGTTATAGCAATTTATGTGTTTTTTCTATCTTATAGCGCCCCCAAGTGGCAGAGATGCGCATTTTTTTTATTTGACCAAAGATTGAGCTCATACATATGTGTACCGAGTTTGGTGAAGATATCTCATTCCGTTCAAGAGTTATAGTTAAAATAGCATTTGGCTAACGTTAGCATAGACGCTTTTTGGTGTACCTTTTCGCGTATGAATTGAAATTTCAACTTTTTTTTGATAATTATTGATATTGAGTGTCCAGGGAATATTTCTGAAGTGGTTTGGTTCTGATTGGTTGAAAATCCTAGGACTAGTTCGCAAAAGTAGGTTTCGGATATAGCTTGATTTTGCGAGAAAACGGTGCGTCGTAGACCCCAAAAAGGCGCCGTACACTTTTGTTCGGGCTAACCCAAGGATTGCAACAATGCCATGTTTTTGAGTCTACGGCTAACGGTATACGATTTACGGCCAAAAATGTCCAAAATTTTTGTTTTTTGCGCTGTAGCGCCCCCGTTAGGCCGATTGGGCCGGTTCTTTGTATCTGAGTAGCGAGCAAGACTACTACGATCTGACCAAGTTTCAGCTCTCTAGGCCTTACGGTTTGGGCTGCACGTTCAGTTTTAAGGCGGAAGAATAATAATAATAATAATAATAATAAAAATCCTAACAATTACAATAGGGTTTCAGCACTGCGTGCTTGAACCCCTAATTAAAGCTGCAAGCAGCATTTTACCGGGGTTCAAGCACATTAAGGCCTCTGAGGTGGTCAGAGCCAACCTGGATGTTTGGATGACATTTAAACACATCCAAAATGGAGAACAGGCTAACAGACAGACACACACACTGACAGCAAATGATTAGACTAATATATGTATACTCTATAAGCATATGCACACACAAACACACACACAAAGACACACATATACATGGACACACATTTTGTTGCAGATATAGGTATTTGACATAAGTGATAGGTGACAATAAACTTATTGCAAGTCTTCTCTTTTTAGAGTTTAGATGTCATTTTCAGGTTAAACTGTAATCATAATGTGGCAAAATTGTAAAAACTGATACATCTGTATGAACAAAATGGAAAACATTGACTCAATGAGATTTAAAATGTTATAAAAGTTCATTTTTTAATGTGTTGGCATGAATTCATGAATCCTTTCAACAGTACTGTTCAACTTTACTGAATGAGCCCATTAGTGGTCTTCCGCTGCCATCTAGTGGTTATAAATTGCATTTACTCAAACAACACTGTGTTTTAAACATAACTGTTATAGTGTTGTTATTTTTTTTTTTGCCCAATCTCTCTTAAATTTTGCATGCTTGTTTAGAATGAAATCATGCATTATTTTACACAGTTTTGATAATTTGTGGGCTTTCTGTTTGTATTAATAGGCCTTTGTGTACACTATGCAAATAACATATTATAAAATTACTGGTTTATAGTTGTCCAAATGCAATTGTTCAACATGTTTTTGATAATTATTGACCTTCAGAGTCTAGAGAATTGTACTTCAGTGGTTTTATTGATTTTCATCTTAAACCCTATCACTAGTATGCCAAAGTAACTTTTTAAAATAATCTTGAATATTTAATTAACAGCTTTATTGACAACATTGGTCCCAGAGGCAAAGTTGTTCAGAATGAGGAGATCTATCATATGATATGAAGATCTAGTGTTTTTGAGTGAATATATGATCATTTTCAAACAATTTGAGGCCATTTACCATATAAATCTTGTGTTTTGAGACCTTTTCTACTGTTATAGCGCCACCTATGCTTCGATCTCCATGAAACTTTGCATGCTTGTTAAGAGTCACCTGTTACATGTTCTCACCGAGTTTCATAAAGTTTTGAGTTTTCGTTTAGGTTTTATAGGCTTTGGGGTATGTTTGGCCACACCCCTTTTTCTAAATTATCCCTTAACAGCTAACCAAAGGACAAAATTCAACATTTTTTTAATAATTATTGATCTAGAGAGTCCACAGAATATTACTGCAGTGGTTTGGTTCCGATCGGACAAAAAACCTAGGACTAGTTCGCAAAAGTAGGTTTTTAACATATTTGTGAATAACAATTGAACGATTTGATTGACAGCAATGGTTCTTGAGGCAAAGTTGTGCATTATGAGGAGATCTATCAAATGATATGCATATTGTGTTGATATGTGAAACACCACGTGATTACAGAGCCATAAAACTCGTTAGCGCCAACTAGTGGCCGATTTCTTTCAAAATTCTTACAGACCTTAAGGTTCATGAGTCGAACGTACCCAGCGAGTTTCGTTCCGATCAACATCCGTTAACCCTTTCAAATAGGTGCTTAAATTTGTTTGGCCAATGGCGGCCATGTTTTTTTGAGATATGCAAATGTCCTCATAGGTACTTGTGCCCCATCAGACCAAGACACTGCATACCAATTTTCAAGTCGATCGAGCCAACGGTTGCCTAGTTATAGCCATTTATGTGTTTTTTCTATCTTATTGCGCCCCCAAGTGGCAGAGATGCGCAATTTTTTTTATTTGACCCAAAGATTGAGCTCATACATATGTGTACCAAGTTTGGTGAAGATATCTCATTCTGTTCAAGAGTTATAGTTAAAATAGCATTTGGCTAACGTTAGCATAGACGCTTTTTGGCGTACTGTTTCGCGTAAGAATTGAAATTTCAACTTTTTTTTGATAATTATTGATATTGAGTGTCCAGGGAATATTTATGAAGTGGTTTGGTTCTGATTGGTTGAAAATCCTAGGACTAGTTCGCAAAAGTAGGTTTCGGATATAGCTCGATTTTGCGAGAAAACGGTGCGTCGTAGACCCCAAAAAGGCGCCGTGCACTTTTGTTCGGGCTAACCCAAGGATTGCTACGATGCCATGTTTTTGAGTTTATGGCTAACGGTTTACGATTCACGGCCAAAAATGTCCAAAATTTTTGTTTTTTGCGCTGTAGCGCCCCCGTTTGGCCGATTGGGCTGAGACTTTGATAAGTTCTCCCCAAATTGAGCTCTACGATCTGTCCAAATTTCAGCTCTCTAGGCCTTACGGTTTGGGCTGCACGTTCAGTTCTAGGGCGGAAGAATAATAATAATAATAATAATTAAAGCTGCAAGCAGCATTTACGGGGTTCAAGCACTTAAGGCATCTTAGGTGGTCAGAGCCAACCTGCACGTATATGGATGGCCGTTAAACACATCCAAAATGGAGAATAGGCTAACAGACAGACACACACACTGAAATTAAATGATTAAACTCGTTTTTAAGATTTTAGATGTCATTTTCAGGTTTCACTGTAATCATAATGTGGCAAAATTTTAAAAACTGATATGTCTGAATGAACGAAATGGAAAACTTTAACTCAATGAGATTTGAAATGTTGTAAGAGTGTTTTTTTTATTGTTTAGGCATTAATTCATACATCCTTTCAACTGTACTGTTTAAGTTAGCTGAATGAGCCCATTAGTGGTTTTCCGCTGCCATCTAGTGGTTATAAATGGCAATTTCTCATACATCAATGTGTTAATCCTTTATAACTCTTAGTGTTTTTTTGCCCAATATCTCTTAAATATGGCATGCTCGTTTAGAATGAAATTAGGCATTATTTTACACAGTTTTGATAATTTGTGGGCTTTCTGTTTGTATTAATAGGCCTTTGTGTACACTATGCAAATAACATATTATAAAATTACTGGTTTATAGTTGTCCAAATGCAATTGTTCAACATGTTTTTGATAATTATTGACCTTCAGAGTCTAGAGAATTGTACTTCAGTGGTTTTATTGATTTTCAGCTTATACCTTATCACTAGTTTGCCAAAGTAACTTTTTCAAATAATCTTGAATATTTAATTAACAGCTTTATTGACAACATTGGTCCCAGAGGCAAAGTTGTTCAGAATGAGGAGATCTATCATATGATTTGAAGATCTAGTGTTTTTGAGTGAATATATGAGCATTTTCAAACAATTTGTGGCCATTTACCATATAAATCTTGTGTTTTGAGACCTTTTCTACTGTTATAGCGCCACCTATGGTCTGATCTCCATGAAACTTTGCATGCTTGTTAAGAGTCACCTGTTACATGATTTCACGAAGTTTCATAAAGTTTTGAGTTTTCGTTTAGGTTTTATAGGCTTTGGGGTATGTTTGGCCACACCCCTTTTTTCTAAATTACCCCTTTACAGCTAACCAAAGGACAAAATTCAACATTTTTTTGATAATTATTGATCTAGAGAGTCCACAGAATATTACTGCAGTGGTTTGGTTCCGATCGGGCAAAAAATCTAGGACTAGTTCGCAAAAGTAGGTTTTTAACATATTTGTGAATAACAATTGAACGATTTGATTGACAGCAATGGTTCTTGAGGCAAAGTTGTGCATTATGAGGAGATCTATCAAATGATATGCATATTGTGTTGATACGTGAAACACCACGTGATTACAGAGCCATAAAACTCGTTAGCGCCAACTAGTGGCCGATTTCTTTCAAAATTCTTACAGACCTTAAGGTTCATGAGTCGAACGTACCCAGCGAGTTTCGTTCCGATCAACATCCGTTAACCCTTTCAAATAGGTGCTTAAAATTGTTTGGCCAATGGCGGCCATGTTTTTTGAGATATGCAAATGTCCTCATAGGTACTTGTGCCCCTTCAGACCAAGACACTGCATACCAATTTTCAAGTCGATCGAGCCAACGGTTGCCTAGTTATAGCCATTTATGTGTTTTTTCTATCTTATAGCGCCCCCAAGTGGCAGAGATGCGCAATTTTTTTGATTTTACCCAAAATTGAGCTCGTACATATGTGTACCAAGTTTGGTGAAGTTATCTCATTCCGTTCAAGAGTTATAGTTAAAATAGCATTTGGCCAAAGTTACTATAGATGGTTTTTGGCGTACTGTTTCGCGTAAAAATTGAAATTTCAACTTTTTTTTGATAATTATTGATATTGAGTGTCCAGGGAATATTTATGAAGTGGTTTGGTTCTGATTGGTTGAAAATCCTAGGACTAGTTCGCAAAAGTAGGTTTCGGATATAGCTCGATTTTGCGAGAAAACGGTGCGTCGTAGACCCCAAAAAGGCGCCGTGCACTTTTGTTCGGGCTAACCCAAGGATTGCTACGATGCCATGTTTTTGAGTTTATGGCTAACGGTTTACGATTCACGGCCAAAAATGTCCAAAATTTTTGTTTTTTGCGCTGTAGCGCCCCCGTTTGGCCGATTGGGCTGAGACTTTGATAAGTTCTCCCCAAAATGAGCTCTACGATCTGTCCAAATTTCAGCTCTCTAGGACTTACGGTTTGGGCTGCACGTTCAGTTCTAGGGCGGAAGAATAATAATAATAATAATAATTAAAGCTGCAAGCAGCATTTACGGGGTTCAAGCACATTAAGGCCTCTGAGGTGGTCAGAGCCAACCTGGATGTTTGGATGACATTTAAACACATCCAAAATGTAGAACAGGCTGGCAGACAGACACAAACACTGAAATTAAATGATTAGACTTATATATTAATTCTATATAAACATGTGCACACACACACACACACACACACACACACACACACAAAGACAAAGACACACATTTACATGCACACACATTTTGTTGCAGATATAGGTATTTGACATAAGTGATAGGTGACAAACTTATTGCAAGTCTTCTCTTTTTTTAGAGTTTAGATGTCATTTTCAGGTAAAACTGTATTCATAATGTGGCAAAATTGTAAAAACTGATACATCTGTATGAACAAAATGGAAAACATTGATTCAATGAGATTTAAAATGTTATAACAGTTAATTTATTAATGTTTTGGCATGAATTCATGAAAACAGTACTGTTTCAACTTAGCTGAATGAGCCCATTAGTGGTCTTCCGCTGCCATCTAGTGGTTATAAATTGCATTTACTCAAACAACACTGTGTTTTAAACATAACTGTTATAGTGTTGTATTTTTTTTTTGCCCAATCTCTCTTAAATTTTGCATGCTTGTTTAGAATGAAATTATGCATTATTTTACACAGTTTTGATAATTTGTGGGCTTTCTGTTTGTATTAATAGGCCTTTGTGTACACTATGCAAATAACATATTATAAAATTACTTGTTTATAGTTGTCCAAATGCAATTGTTCAACATGTTTTTGATAATTATTGACCTTCAGAGTCTAGAGAATTGTACTTCAGTGGTTTTATTGATTTTCAGCTTAAACCTTATGACTAGTTTGCCAAAGTAACTTTTTGAAATAATCTTGAATATTTAATTAACAGCTTTATTGACAACATTGGTCCCAGAGGCAAAGTTGTTCAGAATGAGGAGATCTATCATATGATATGAAGATCTAGTGTTTTTGAGTGAATATATGAGCATTTTCAAACAATTTGGGGCCATTTACCATATAAATCTTGTGTTTTGAGACCTTTTCTACTGTTATAGCGCCACCTATGGTCTGATCTCCATGAAACTTTGCATGCTTGTTAAGAGTCACCTGTTACATGATTTCACTGAGTTTCATAAAGTTTTGAGTTTTTCGTTTAGGTTTTATAGGCTTTGGGGTATGTTTGGCCACACCCCTTTTCCTAAATTACCCCTTTACAGCTAACCAAAGGACAAAATTCAACATTTTTTTGATAATTATTGATCTAGAGAGTCCACAGAATATTACTGCAGTGGTTTGGTTTCCGATCGGGCAAAAAACCTAGGACTAGTTCGCAAAAGTAGGTTTTTAACATATTTGTGAATAACAATTGAACGATTTGATTGACAGCAATGGTTCTTGAGGCAAAGTTGTGCATTATGAGGAGATCTATCAAATGATATGCATATTGTGTTGATATGTGAAACACCACGTGATTACAGAGCCATAAAACTCGTTAGCGCCAACTAGTGGCCGATTTCTTTCAAAATTCTTACAGACCTTAAGGTTCATGAGTTGAACGTACCCAGCGAGTTTTCGTTCCGATCAACATCCGTTAACCCTTTCAAATAGGTGCTTAAAATTGTTTGGCCAATGGCGGCCATGTTTTTTGAGATATGCAAATGTCCTCATAGGTACTTGTGCCCCTTCAGACCAAGACACTGCATACCAATTTTCAAGTCGATCGAGCCAACGGTTGCCTAGTTATAGCCATTTATGTGTTTTTTCGATCTTATAGCGCCCCCAAGTGGCAGAGATGCGCAATTTTTTTTATTTGACCAAAGATTGAGCTCATACATATGTGTACCAAGTTTGGTGAAGATATCTCATTCCGTTCAAGAGTTATAGTCAAAATAGCATTTGGCTAACGTTAGCATAGACGCTTTTTGGTGTACTGTTTCGCGTAAGAATTGAAATTTCAACTTTTTTTTGATAATTATTGATATTGAGTGTCCAGGGAATATTTCTGAAGTGGTTTGGTTCTGATTGGTTGAAAATCCTAGGACTAGTTCGCAAAAGTAGGTTTCGGATATAGCTCGATTTTGCGAGAAAACGGTGCGTCGTAGACCCAAAAATGGCGCCGTGCACTTTTGTTCGGGCTAACCCAAGGATTGCAACGATGCCATGTTTTTGAGTCTACGGCTAACGGTTTACGATCTACGGCCAAAAATGTCCAAAATTTTAGTTTTTTGCGCTGTAGCGCCCCCGTTAGGCCGATTGGGCTAAGACTTTGATAAGTTCTCCCCAAAATGAGCTCTACGATCTGTCCAAATTTCAGCTCTCTAGGCCTTACGGTTTGGGCTGCACGTTCAGTTCTAGGGCGGAAGAATAATAATAATAATAAAATCCTAACAATTACAAGAGGGTTTCAGCACTGCGTGCTTGAACCCCTAATTAAAGCTGCAAGCAGCATTTACGGGGTTCAAGCACATTAAGGCCTCTGAGGTGGTCTGAGCCAACCTGGACGTACGGATGACAGTTAAACACATCCAAAACGGAGAATAGGCTGACAGACAGACACACGCACTGAAATTAAATGATTAAACTAGTTTTAAGAGTTTGGATGTCATTTTCAGGTTTCACTGTAATCATAATGTGGCAAAATTTTAAAAACTGGTAAGTCTGTATGAACAAAATGGAAAACTTTAACTCAGTGAGATTTAAAATGTTGTAACAGTGTTTTTTTTTTATTGTTTAGGCATGAATTCATAAATCTTCTCAAAAGTACTGTTTCAATTTGCTGAATGAGCCCATTAGTGGTCTTCCGCTGCCATCTAGTGGTTGCATTTACTCAAACAACACTGTTTTTAAACATAACTGTTATAGTGTAATGTTTTTTGCCCAATCTCTCTTAAATTTTGCATGCTTGTTTAGAATGAAATCAGGCTTTATTTTACACAGTTTTGATAGTTTGTGGGCTTTCTGTTTGTATAAATAGGCCTTTGTGTACACTGTGAAAAGAACATATTATACAATCACTGGTTTATAGTTGTCCAAATGCAATTTTTCAACATGTTTTTGATTATTATTGACCTTCAGAGTCTAGAGAATTGTACTTCAGTGGTTTTATTGATTTTCAGCTTAAAGCCTTGGACTACTTTGCCAAAGTAACTTTTTAATTAATCTTCAATATTTAATTAACAGCTTTATTGACAACATTGGTCCCAAAAGTTGTTCAGAATGAGGAGATCTATCATATGATATGAAGATCTAGTGTTTATGTGAATATATGAGCATTTTCAGACAATTTGAGGCCATTTACCATATCAATCTTATGTTTTGAGACCTTTTCTACTGTCATAGCGCCACCTGTGGTCCGATCTCCATGAAAATTTGCATGCTTGTTAAGAGTCACCTGTTACATGTTTTCACCAAGTTTCATAAAGTTTTGAGTTTTCGTTTAGGTTTTATATGCTTTTGGGTATTTTGGTCACGCCCCTTTTCTAATTTAGCCAGTTAAAGCTAACCAAAGGACAAAATTCAACATTTTTTTGATAATTATTGATCTAGAGAGTCCAGAGAAAATTACTGCAGTGGTTTGGTTTCGATCGGGTAAAAAATCTGGGACTAGTTCGCAAAAGTAAGTTTTTAACATATTTGTGAATAACAATTGAACGATTTGATTGACATCTTCGCTCCTTGAGGCAAAGTTGTTCACAAAGAGGAGATCTATCATATGATATGAAGATCTAGTGTTTGTGTGAATGTATGAACATGTCCTACAAATTGTGATCATTTTCTATTGAAAATGTGTGTTTTTGAGGCTTTTTCAACTGTTATAGCGCCACCTATGATCCGATCTCCATGAAACTTTGCATGCTTGTTAAGAGTCACCTGATACATGATTCCACGAAGTTTCATAAAGTTTTGAGTTTTCGTTTAGGTTTTATAGGCTTTGGGGTATGTTTGGCCACACCCCTTTTCTAAATTACCCCTTTAACGCTAACCAAAGGACAAAATTCAACATTTTTTTGATAATTATTGATCTAGAGAGTCCACAGAATATTACTGCAGTGGTTTGGTTCCGATCGGACAAAAAACCTAGGACTAGTTCGCAAAAGTAGGTTTTTAACATATTTGTGAATAACAATTGAACGATTTGATTGACAGCAATGGTTCTTGAGGCAAAGTTGTGCATTATGAGGAGATCTATCAAATGATATGCATATTGTGTTGATATGTGAAACACCACGTGATTACAGAGCCATAAAACTCGTTAGCGCCAACTAGTGGCCGATTTCTTTCAAAATTCTTACAGACCTTAAGGTTCATGAGTCGAACGTACCCAGCGAGTTTCGTTCCGATCAACATCCGTTAACCCTTTCAAATAGGTGCTTAAAATTGTTTGGCCAATGGCGGCCATGTTTTTTGAGATATGCAAATGTCCTCATAGGTACTTGTGCCCCTTCAGACCAAGACACTGCATACCAATTTTCAAGTCGATCGAGCCAACGGTTGCCTAGTTATAGCCATTTATGTGTTTTTTCTATCTTATTGCGCCCCCAAGTGGCAGAGATGAGCAATTTTTTTGATTTGACCAAAGATTGAGCTCATACATATGTGTACCGAGTTTGGTGAAGATATCTCATTCCGTTCAAGAGTTATAGTTAAAATAGCATTTGGCTAACGTTAGCATAGACGCTTTTTGGCATACTGTTTCGCGTAAGAATTGAAATTTCAACTTTTTTTTGATAATTATTGATGTTGAGTGTCCAGGGAATATTTCTGAAGTGGTTTGGTTCTGATTGGTTGAAAATCCTAGGACTAGTTCGCAAAAGTAGGTTTCGTATATAGCTCGATTTTGCGCGAAAACGGTGCCTCGTAGAGCAAAAAATGCAGC
The DNA here is from genome assembly GCF_003368295.1 of Carassius auratus. Lineage (NCBI taxonomy): Eukaryota > Metazoa > Chordata > Actinopteri > Cypriniformes > Cyprinidae > Carassius > Carassius auratus. The sequence continues at coordinate 9,224 of NW_020527164.1, read as the reverse complement.
TGTGCACTTTTGTTCGGACTAAGCCAAGGATTGCAACGATGCCATGTTTTTGAGTCTACGGCTAACGGTTTACGATCTGCGGCCAAAAATGTCAAAAATTTTAGTTTTTTGCGCAGTAGCGCCCCCATTAGGCCGATTGGGCCGGTTTTTTGTATCTGAGTAGCGAGCAGGACTACTACCATCTGACCAAGTTTCAGCTCTCTAGGCCTTACGGTTTGGGCTGCACGTTCAGTTTTAAGGCGGAAAAATAATAATAATAATAAAAATCTTAACAATTACAATAGGGTTTCAGCACTGCGTGCTTGAACCCCTAATAATAATAATAATTAAAGCTGCAAGCAGCATTTTACGGGGTTCAAGCATTTAAGGCCTCTGAGGTGGTCTTGGCTAACCTGGATGCATGGATGACAGTTAAAGACATCCAAAATGAAGAATAGGCTGGCAGACAGACACAAACACTGAAATTAAATGATTAAACTAGTTTTTAACAGTTTAGATGTCATTTTCAGGTTAAACTGTAATCACAATGTGGCAAAATTGTAAAAACTGATATATCTGTATGAACAAAATGGAAAACATTGACTCAATGAGATTTAAAATGTTATAACAGTTAATTTTTTTTATGTTTTGGCATGAATTAATGAATCCTTTCAACAGTACTGTTCAACTTTGCTGAATGAGCCCATTAGTGGTCTCCCGCTGCCATCTAGTGGTTCTAAATTGCATTTACTCAAGCAACACTGTGTTTTTAAATATAACTGTTATAGTGTTGTTATTTTTTTTGACCAATCTCTCTTAAATTTTGCATGCTTGTTTAGAATGAAATTATGCATTATTTTACACAGTTTTGATAATTTGTGGGCTTTCTGTTTGTATTAATAGGCCTTAGTGTACACTATGCAAATAACATATTATAAAATTACTGGTTTATAGTTGTCCAAATGCAACTGTTCAACATGTTTTTGATAATTATTGACCTTCAGAGTCTAGAGAATTGTACTTCAGTGGTTTTATTGATTTTCAGCTTATACCCTATCACTAGTTTGCCAAAGTAACTTTTTGAAATAATCTTGAATATTTAATTAACAGCTTTATTGACAACATTGGTCCCAGAGGCAAAGTTGTTCAGAATGAGGAGATCTATCATATGATATGAAGATCTAGTGTTTTTGAGTGAATATATGAGCATTTTCAAACAATTTGAGGCCATTTACCATATAAATCTTGTGTTTTGAGACCTTTTCTACTGTTATAGCGCCACCTATGGTGCGATCTCCATGAAACTTTGCATGCTTGTTAAGAGTTACCTGTTACATGTTCTCACCACGTTTCATAAAGTTTTGAGTTTTCGTTTAGGTTTTATAGGCTTTGGGGTATGTTTGGCCACACCCCTTTTCTTAATTACCCATTTAACGCTAACCAAAGTACAAAATTGAACATTTTTTTGATAATTATTGATCTAGACAGTCCACAGAATATTACTGCAGTGGTTTGGTTCCGATCGGACAAAAAACCTAGGACTAGTTCGCAAAAGTAGTTTTTTAACATATTTGTGAATAACAATTGAACGATTTGATTGACAGCAATGGTTCTTGAGGCAAAGTTGTGCATTATGAGGAGATCTATCAAATGATATGCATATTGTGTTGATATGTGAAACACCACGTGATTACAGAGCCATAAAACTCGTTAGCGCCAACTAGTGGCCGATTTCTTTCAAAATTCTTACAGACCTTAAGGTTCATGAGTCGAACGTACCCAGCGAGTTTCGTTCCGAACAACATCCGTTAACCCTTTCAAATAGGTGCTTAAAATTGTTTGGCCAATGGCAGCCATGTTTTTTGAGATATGCAAATGTCCTCATAGGTACTTGTGCCCCTTCAGACCAAGACACTGCATACCAATTTTCAAGTCGATCGAGCCAACGGTTGCCTAGTTATAGCCATTTATGTGTTTTTTAAATCTTATTGCGCCCCCAAGTGGCAGAGATGCGCAATTTTTTTTATTTGACCAAAGATTGAGCTCATACATATGTGTACCAAGTTTGGTCAAGATATCTCATTCCGTTCAAGAGTTATAGTCAAAATAACATTTGGCTAACGTTAGCATAGACGCTTTTTGGCGTACTGTTTCGCGTAAGAATCGAAATTTCAACTTTTTTTTGATAATTATTTATATTGAGTGTCCAGGGAATATTTCTGCAGTGGTTTCGTTCCGATTGGTTGAAAATCCTAGGACTAGTTCGCAAAAGTAGGTTTCGGATATAGCTCGATTTTGCGAGAAAACGGTGCGTCGTAGAGCAAAAAATGCAGCTGTGCACTTTTGTTCGGGCTAACCCAAGGATTGCAACGATGCCTTGTTTTTGAGTCTATCGGCTAACGGTTTACGACCTGCGGCCAAAAATGTCAAAAATTTTAGTTTTTTGCGCTGTAGCGCCCCCGTTAGGCCGATTGGGCCGGTTCTTTGTATCTGAGTAGCGAGCAAGACTACTACCATCTGACCAAGTTTCAGCTCTCTAGGCCTTACGGTTTGGGCTGCACGTTCAGTTTTAGGGCGGAAAAAATAATAATAATTAAAGCTGCAAGCAGCATTTTACCGGGGTTCAAGCACATTAAGGCCTCTGAGGTGGTCAGAGCCAACCTGGATGTTTGGATGACATTTAAACACATCCAAAATGGAGAACAGGCTAACAGACAGACACACACACTGACAGCAAATGATTAGACTAATTTATGTATACTCTATAAGCATATGCACACACACACACACACACACACACAAAGACACACATATACATGGCACAACATTTTGTTGCAGATATAGGTATTTGAAATAAGTGATAGGTGACAATAAACTTATTGCAAGTCTTCTCTTTTTAAGAGTTTAGATGTCATTTTCAGGTTAAACTGTAATCATAATGTGGCAAAATTGTAAAAACTGATACATCTGTATGAACAAAATGGAAAACATTGATTCAGTAAGATTTAAAATGTTATAACAGTTAATTTATTAATGTTTTGGCAAGAATTCATGAAAACAGTGCTGTTCAACTTAGCTGAATGAGCCCATTAGTGGTATTCCGCTGCCATCTAGTGGTTATAAATTGCATTTACTCAAACAACCCTGGTTTTAAACATAACTGTTATAGTGTTGTTATTTTTTTTTTTGCCCAATCTCTCTTAAATTTTGCATGCTTGTTTAGAATGAAATTATGCATTATTTTACACAGTTTTGATCATTTGTGGGCTTTCTGTTTGTATTAATAGGCCTTTGTGTACACTATGCAAATAACATATTATAAAATGACTGGTTTATAGTTGCCCAAATGCAATTGTTCAACATGTTTTTGATAATTATTGACCTTCAGAGTCTAGAGAATTGTACTTCAGTGGTTTTATTGATTTTCATCTTAAACCGTATCACAAGTATGCCAAAGTAACTTTTTTAAATAATCTTGAATATTTAATTAACAGCTTTATTGACAACATTGGTCCCAGAGGCAAAGTTGTTCAGAATGAGGAGATTTATCATATGATATGAAGATTTAGTGTTTTTGAGTGAATATATGAACATTTTCAAACAATTTGAGGCCATTTACCATATAAATCTTGTGTTTTGAGACCTTTTCTACTGTTATAGCGCCACCTATGGTCTGATCTCCATGAAACTTTGCATGCTTGTTAAGAGTCACCTGTTACATGATTTCACTGAGTTTCATAAAGTTTTGAGTTTTCGTTTAGGTTTTATAGGCTTTGGGGTATGTTTGGCCACACCCCTTTTTCTAAATTACCCCTTACAGCTAACCAAAGGACAAAATTCAACATTTTTTTAATAATTATTGATCTAGAGAGTCCACAGAATATTACTGCAGTGGTTTGGTTCCGATCGGACAAAAAACCTAGGACTAGTTCGCAAAAGTAGGTTTTTAACATATTTGTGAATAACAATTGAACGATTTGATTGACAGCAATGGTTCTTGAGGCAAAGTTGTGCATTATGAGGAGATCTATCAAATGATATGCATATTGTGTTGATATGTGAAACACCACGTGATTACAGAGCCATAAAACTCGTTAGCGCCAACTAGTGGCCGATTTCTTTCAAAATTCTTACAGACCTTAAGGTTCATGAGTCGAACGTACCCAGCGAGTTTCGTTCCGATCAACATCCGTTAACCCTTTCAAATAGGTGCTTAAAATTGTTTGGCCAATGGCGGCCATGTTTTTTGAGATATGCAAATGTCCTCATAGGTACTTGTGCCCCTTCAGACCAAGACACTGCATACCAATTTTCAAGTCGATCGAGCCAACGGTTGCCTAGTTATAGCCATTTATGTGTTTTTCTATCTTATTGCGCCCCCAAGTGGCAGAGATGCGCAATTTTTTTTGATTTGACCAAAGATTGAGCTCATACATATGTGTACCGAGTTTGGTGAAGATATCTCATTCCGTTCAAGAGTTATAGTCAAAATAGCATTTGGCTAACGTTAGCATAGACGCTTTTTGGCGTACTGTTTCGCGTAAGAATTGAAATTTCAACTTTTTTTTGATAATTATTGATATTGAGTGTCCAGGGAATATTTCTGAAGTGGTTTGGTTCTGATTGGTTGAAAATCCTAGGACTAGTTCGCAAAAGTAGGTTTCGGATATAGCTCGATTTTGCGAGAAAACGGTGCGTCGTAGACCCCAAAAAGGCAGCCGTGCACTTTTGTTCGGGCTAACCCAAGGATTGCAACAATGCCATGTTTTTGAGTCTACGGCTAACGGTATACGATTTACGGCCAAAAATGTCCAAAATTTTTGTTTTTTGCGCTGTAGCGCCCCCGTTAGGCCGATTGGGCTGAGACTTTGATAAGTTCTCCCCAAAATTGAGCTCTACGATCTGTCCAAATTTCAGCTCTCTAGGCCTTACGGTTTGGGCTGCATGTTCAGTTCTAGGGCAGAAGAAATAATAATAATAATTAAAGCTGCAAGCAGCATTTACGGGGTTCAAGCACATTAAGGCCTCTGAGGTGGTCTGAGCCAACCTGGATGTACGGATGACAGTTAAACACATCCAAAACGGAGAATAGGCTGACAGACAGACACACGCACTGAAATTAAATGATTAAACTAGTTTTAAGAGTTTGGATGTCATTTTCAGGTTTCACTGTAATCATAATGTGGCAAAATTGTAAAAACTGGTAAGTCTGTATGAACAAAATGGAAAACTTTAACTCAGTGAGATTTAAAATGTTGTAACAGTGTTTTTTTTTTTTTTATTGTTTAGGCATGAATTCATAAATCTTCTCAAAAGTACTGTTTCAATTTGCTGAATGAGCCCATTAGTGGTCTTCCGCTGCCATCTAGTGGTTGCATTTACTCAAACAACACTGTTTTTAAACATAACTGTTATAGTGTAAAGTTTTTTTGCCCAATCTCTCTTAAATTTTGCATGCTTGTTTAGAATGAAATTAGGCTTTATTTTACACAGTTTTGATAGTTTGTGGGCTTTCTGTTTGTATAAATAGGCCTTTGTGTACACTGTGAAAAGAACATATTATACAATCACTGGTTTATAGTTGTCCAAATGCAATTTTTCAACATGTTTTTCATTATTATTGACCTTCAGAGTCTAGAGAATTGTACTTCAGTGGTTTTATTGATTTTCAGCTTAAAGCCTTGGACTACTTTGCCAAAGTAACTTTTTTAAATAATCTTCAATATTTAATTAACAGCTTTATTGACAACATTGGTCCCAAAAGTTGTTCAGAATGAGGAGATCTATCATATGATATGAAGATCTAGTGTTTATGTGAATATATGAGCATTTTCAGACAATTTGAGGCCATTTACCATATCAATCTTATGTTTTGAGACCTTTTCTACTGTCATAGCGCCACCTGTGGTCCGATCTCCATGAAAATTTGCATGCTTGTTAAGAGTCACCTGTTACATGTTTTCACCAAGTTTCATAAAGTTTTGAGTTTTCGTTTAGGTTTTATATGCTTTGGGTATTTTGGTCACGCCCCTTTTCTAATTTAGCCAGTTAAAGCTAACCAAAGGACAAAATTCAACATTTTTTTTGATAATTATTGATCTAGAGAGTCCAGAGAAAATTACTGCAGTGGTTTGGTTTCGATCGGGTAAAAAATCTGGGACTAGTTCGCAAAAGTAAGTTTTTAACATATTTGTGAATAACAATTGAACGATTTGATTGACATCTTCGCTCCTTGAGGCAAAGTTGTTCACAAAGAGGAGATCTATCATATGATATGAAGATCTAGTGTTTGTGTGAATGTATGAACATGTCCTACAAATTGTGATCATTTTCTATTGAAAATGTTTGTTTTTGAGGCTTTTTCAACTGTTATAGCGCCACCTATGATCCGATCTCCATGAAACTTTGCATGCTTGTTAAGAGTCACCTGATACATGATTCCACGAAGTTTCATAAAGTTTTGAGTTTTCGTTTAGGTTTTATAGGCTTTGGGGTATGTTTGGCCACACCCCTTTTACTAAATTACCCCTTTACAGCTAACCAAAGGACAAAATTCAACATTTTTTTGATAATTATTGATCTAGAGAGTCCACAGAATATTACTGCAGTGGTTTGGTTCCGATCGGACAAAAAACCTAGGACTAGTTCGTAAAAGTAGGTTTTTAACATATTTGTGAATAACATTTGAACAATTTGATTGACAGCAATGGTTCTTGAGGCAAAGTTGTGCATTATGAGGAGATCTATCAAATGATATGCATATTTCGTTGATATGTGAAACACCACGTGATTACAGAGCCATAAAACTCGTTAGCGCCAACTAGTGGCCGATTTCTTTCAAAATTCTTACAGACCTTAAGGTTCATGAGTTGAACGTACCCAGCGAGTTTTGTTCCGATCAACATCCGTTAACCCTTTCAAATAGGTGCTTAAAATTGTTTGGCCAATGGCGGCCATGTTTTTTTGAGATATGCAAATGTCCTCATAGGTACTTGTGCCCCTTCAGACCAAGACACTGCATACCAATTTTCAAGTCGATCGAGCCAACGGTTGCCTAGTTATAGCCATTTATGTGTTTTTTCGATCTTATAGCGCCCCCAAGTGTCAGAGATGCGCAATTTTTTTTGTATGACCAAAGATTGAGCTCATACATATGTGTACCAAGTTTGGTGAAGATATCTCATTCCGTTCAAGAGTTATAGCTAAAATAGCATTTGGCTAACGTTAGCATAGACGCTTTTTGGTGTACTGTTTCGCGTAAGAATTGAAATTTCAACTTTTTTTGATAATTATTGATATTGAGTGTCCAGGGAATATTTCTGAAGTGGTTTGATTCCGATTGGTTAAAAATCCTAAGACTAGTTCGCAAAAGTAGGTTTCGGATATAGCTCGATTTTGCGAGAAAACGGTGCGTCGTAGAGCAAAAAATGCAGCTGTGCACTTTTGTTCGGGCTAACCCAAGGATTGCAACGATGCCTTGTTTTTGAGTCTACGGCTAACGGTTTACGATCTGCGGCCAAAAATGTCCAAAATTTTAGTTTTTTGCGCTGTAGCGCCCCCGTTAGGCCGATTGGGCTAAGACTTTGATACGTTCTCCCCAAAATGAGCTCTACGATTCTGTCCAAATTTCAGCTCTAGCCTTACGGTTTGGGCTGCCACGTTTCAGTTCTAGGGCGGAAGAATAATAATAATAATAAAAATCCTAACAATTACAAGAGGGTTTCAGCACTGCGTGCTTGACCCTAATAATAATAATAATAAAAATCCTAACAAATACAATTAGGGTTTCAGCACTGCGTGCTTGAACCCCTAATTAAAGCTGCAAGCAGCATTTTACCGGGTTCAGCATTTAAGGCATCTGACGAGTGGTCAGAGCCAACCTGATGTTTGGATGACACATCCAAAATGGAGAACAGGTTAATAGACAGACACACACACTGAAAGTAAAGATTAGACTAATATATGTATACTCTATAGCATATGCACACACCACACACACACACACACAAAAAGACACAATATACATGCACAAACATTTTGTTGCAGATATAGGTATTTGAAATAAGTGATAGGTGACATAAAATTATGCAAGTCTTCTCTTTTTCAGAGTTTAGATGTCATTTCAGGTTAAACTGTAATCATAATGTGGCAAAATTGTAAAAACTGATACATCTGTATAAACAAAATGGAAAACATCAATTCAATGAGATTTAAAAATGTTATAACAGTTAATTTATTAATGTTTTGGCATGAATTCATGAAAAACAGTACTGTTTAACTAGCTGAATGAGCCATTAGTGGTCTTCCGCTGCCATCTAGTGGTTATAAATTGCATTTACTCAAACAACACTGTGTTTTTAAAACATAACTGTTATAGTGTTGTAATTTTTTTTGCCCAATCTCTCTTAAATTTTGCATGCTTGTTTAGAATGAAATTATGCATTATTTTACACAGTTTTGATAATTTGTGGCTTTCTGTTTGTATTAATAGGCCTTTGTGTACACTATGAAAATAACATATTATAAATTATTGGTTTATAGTTGCCCAAATGCAATTGTTCAACATGTTTTTGATAATTATTGACCTTCAGAGTCTAGAGAATTGTACTTCAGTGGTTTTATTGATTTTCATCTTAAACCGTATCACAAGTATGCCAAAGTAACTTTTTTAAATAATCTTGAATATTTAATTAACAGCTTTATTGACAACATTGGTCCCAGAGGCAAAGTTGTTCAGAATGAGGAGATTTATCATATGATATGAAGATTTAGTGTTTTTGAGTGAATATATGAACATTTTCAAACAAATTTGAGGCCATTTACCATATAAATCTTGTGTTTTGAGACCTTTTCTACTGTTATAGCGCCACCTATGGTCTGATCTCCATGAAACTTTGCATGCTTGTTAGAGTCACCTGTTACATGATTTCACTGAGTTTCATAAAGTTTTGAGTTTTCGTTTAGGTTTTATAGGCTTTGGGGTATGTTTGGCCACACCCCTTTTTCTAAATTACCCCTTTACAGCTAACCAAAGGACAAAATTCAACATTTTTTTATAATTATTGATCTAGAGAGTCCACAGAATATTACTGCAGTGGTTTGGCCGATCGGCAAAAAATCTAGGACTAGTTCGCAAAATAGGTTTTTAACATATTTTGTGAATAACAATGAACGATTGATTGACAGCAATGGTTCTTGAGCAAAGTTGTGCATTATGAGGAGATCTATCAAATGATATGCATATT
>NW_020527163.1:0-39397 GCF_003368295.1 Carassius auratus | reverse complement strand
TTTAACTATGACATTAACCGTCTTTGATAACATGGCAGTCTGGCTGAAAACTGGACTTCATGACGGAACGCGATGCTGGGTCGGGATCGTCGACGATCTGAATTTTCGAGCTGTGGTCTGGTGGTACTGCTAAATTTAAGGCTGAACCAAACCACACCCTAAACTTATACCCGTCACCAGACCCACGGCGGTTTAAAAAACCTAGCCGGTTTAATTCTAACACAGCTTAAATTTAAGGCTGAACTAAAACACACCCTAAACTTAACCATCATAGACCCAGTGTTTATAGTCTAACGATGACACTTACCGTCTTTGGGACAAGCAGTCTGGCTGAAACAGGACTTCAGGCGGAACTCGATGCTGGGTCGGGATCGTCGGAACTCTGAATTTCGAGCTGTGGTCTGGTGAGTACTGCTAAATTTAAGGCTGAACCAAACCCACACCCTAAACTTAACCGTCCACAGACCAGCGGTTTAAAAACCTAGCCGGTTTAATTTCTAACACAGCTAAATTTAAGGCTGAACCAAACCACACCCTAAACTTAAACCGTCACAGACCCAGCGTTTGCAAACCTAGTCGGTGTAATTCTAACACAGCTAAATTTAAGGCTGAACTAAAACACACCCTAAACTTAACAATCACAGACCCAATGATTATAATTTAACTATGACATTAACCGTCTTTGATAACATGGCAGTCTGGCTGAAACAATACTTTTTGGCAGAGCACGATGCTGGGTCGGGATTACCCGGTCTGCCGACCTTCGAGTTTGTGGTCTGGTTCGCCGATCTGGAACAAGTTCAGTCAAGAACTTTGTGTTCTCATATCTACTTAGATCTAGATTGAGTGCTGGAACAAACTGCACTCTCAAGCTAACCGCCATAACCTCAGCAATTATGAACCCAGCCGGTTCAACTCGAGCACTGTGAAACTTAAGGGTGAAAAAATTCAGAGCCTAAATTTAACCAAAAACATAACTTTCACTTTTTTAGGCCCAATGCTTAGACAAGCACAGCTCCTAGACCGGAGATGATCTCATGCGATATGGTATAGTCTGACAAGCGTGGGCCCGTGCACCTTTCCCTCAGTCTCCCTATCCCAAACCGGCCTAGACGAGGGCTAGGTTGGGGGGAGCTGTTGTACTTTTCCAAACCTAACCCAAGCCAGAGCCATCGGACTAGACATACCATCTTACGTAAAAGATCCTATTATGGGCCTCTGTCATTGTTCTAATTGAATATCTTTGATTGAATCACTCCTTCCCGTGCCTCCTTTTCTCCGCCATTGGGAGAGGAGGAGATGGGACAGGGGGGCAAACCCAGGCCCAGACAGGCTTGGTGGGAGGTGCGTGGCCCAGACAGGCCTAGTCACCTCCTGGTTTGCTTTAAATTGAAACTCTTAAACCTTGAGTAGTAATCTTTTGAGGGGTTTTTGTATTTTATTTATTTATTTATTATTATTATTATTATTATCTTTACATATTATATTTTTAGGTACATGATTATTAACATGCTAATTTTAACATACTGGTACCTTTAAATATAAATCTGTTAAATAGTTCATTCTATTTAATATTTACAGTTTTTTCTATTTTTGATCTATATTATTAGCATGCTAACTTCAATGTACCAATATCTTTAAATAGTCATCTGTTAGCTTATTTAATTTTTAGGATATTATCAAAATACTCGTTTTAACATATGATACCTTTTAATAGTAAACTTTAAAGATTTTGATATTTATTTCACAATATATATATATGTGTTTTATATTTTAAGTAATTTTAAACTAAGAAAAGTATACATAAAACCCCATGAAAGTAAGACTAGAAACGTGTTTGAAGCAGCAAATTTGCACACTTAGTGTTTTAAGGCCGAAAAACACGATGATCCTTCGGTTTTCTACTGAAGAGACTGTCTTGAATATTTCCCTCACTCTAAATACGTTGAGGGAGCAGGAAAGAATAACAGCAAACAATGCCTTCCTGTAACAAGTATGGTCTTTGAAACATGACTGTTTGGCTGAAACAAAACTTTCTTGGCAGAGCATGATGCTGGGTCGGGATTATCGGACTGCAGCTTTCGAGCTGCGGTCTGGTTCGCCGATCTGGAACAAGTTCCGTAAAGAACTTCGTGTTCTCACATCTAATCAGATTTAATTATAATGCTGAACCAAACCTGCGCTGTAAACCTGACCGCCATAACCTCAACGATTGAAAACCTTGCCGATTCGACTCGAGTACTGTGAAATTTAAGGCCGAGCTAAACCTTAACCATCACAGACGCAACCATCGGAAAACTTGCTGGCTCAACTCGAGCACTGTTAAATTTAAGGCTGAATTAACCCACACCCTAACCTTAGCATCACAGATGCAGCTATCGGAAAACTTGCTGGCTCAACTCAAGTACTGCTAATTTTAAGGCTGAATTATAACACACCTTAAACTTAACCATCACAGACCCAGTGTTTATAGTCTAACGATGACACTTACCGTCTTTGGGACAAGGCAGTCTGGCTGAAACAGGACTTCATGACGGAACGCGATGCTGGGTCGGGATCGTCGGACTCTGAATTTCGAGCTGTGGTCTGGTGAGTACCGCTTCATTTAAGGCTGAACCAAACCACACCCTAAACTTAACCGTCACAGACCCAGCGGTTTAAAAACCTAGCCGGTTTAATTCGAACACAGCTAAATTTAAGGCTGAACTAAAACACACCCTAAACTTAACCGTCACAGACCCAGCGGTTTAAAAACCTAGCCGGTTTAATTCTAACACAGCTAAATTTAAGGCTGAACTAAAACACACCCTAAACTTAACCATCATAGACCCAGTGATTATAGTCTAACGATGACATTTACCGTCCTTGGGGACAAGGCAGTCTGGCTGAAACAGGACTTCATGGCGGAACGCGATGCTGGGTCGGGATCGTCGGACTCTGAATTCCGAGCTGTGGTCTGGTGAGTACTGCTAAATTTAAGGCTGAACCAAACCACACTCTAACTTAATCGTCACAGACCCAGCGGTTTAAAAACCTAGCCGGTTGAACTCAAAACACTGCTAAATTTAAGGCTTAACTAAACCACACACTGTATCTAGCCATCACTGACCCAGCGTTTTTTTAAAAAAAACACATTGAATCTTTTAATTGGATCACTCCTTCCCGGTTCTCCTTTTCTCCGCCAGGGGAGGAGGAAGAGGCGGGACAGGGGGGCAAACCCAAGCCCAGACAGGCTTGGTGGGAGGTGCATGGCCCAGACAGGCCTAGTCACCTCCTGGTTTGCTTTAAATTGAAACTCTTGGACCTTTAATGGTTTTCTTTCCGGGGGTTTTTATATCTTTATATATTTTTATAGTCTTAATTTTTGTTTTTTTATTTTTTATTTTTAGATTTATATTTATATGTATGATATTATGGACATGTTAATTTTAACATACTCATACCTTTAGTGGTAAGCTGAAAGATCTTTTCCTATTTTTCTTCCGACTAACTTTAAAATACTGATATTACTAACAGAAAGATAAAGAAAGAGGTATTGGATAACTAATTTTCAAATAGGGAGAGTGTATCTAAAACCCCCTGGGAGTAAGCCTAGAAATGTGTTTGGAGCAGCAATTTTGATACTTATTGAGCTTGATAAAACTTACTTTCAAAATATAGGAAGTACGTGGAGCCAACCGTTTTAATGCCTTCTGATTCACTTCAAGAGGTAACTATTAAACCTTAATTAGTAATGTGTTAATGATTAATAGAGTAATATTAGCATTAGCACGCTAACGTAAGTGAATTAATATTACCTACAGAACAATTAAGTGACAGAGATCAGAATCCAGGCTTTAAATTAATTAAAATGCTATTTAAATCCCCAGAAAAATAGGCCTTGAAACGTTATTGGAGCAGGAATCCGCATATTTAATTAGCTGTCAAAGAAGCTGACTTTAAATGCTAAAAAGAGCTATTTATCAGTGATAAAAACCTAAGAAAGCTGTACGGTCGTGTCCGACATATTTGGAGGAGCACAAGATGGGTCTAATCTCAAAAAATATTTTGATAATTTTGAACTCACCACCCTGTAACAGTGTATGCAAAAACACACAAATAGAAGGCTATTGCAACATCTTTCTCTCTCAGAAGTTATCGCATCCAGCGGTTACCCTTGTGTGAGGGTGATGTCTGATTGGTTTGCCATAACTTTTAGGAGGGAGGTCTGGTAGAAGCTTGATGCCCCGCATCCGCCAGTCTCAACCTTCGACCTTTTAGGAGTATTCTAGGCCAAGTTTTCGATATTTCAGACCTACTTTGGTTTATTATACAGCAGAGTACATATGTTTTTTTCAGTCGCTCTAACATGCACTCCAAATAATTTCAAATCAACAGAATCAAATTAACATCTCTCCTAATCACTGGTTTAAGTGGAAAACCCCTTTTAACTCAATCCAGACCCCAACCATGCAATTGTGGATCTGGTCAGGCCCAAATAGCAATTGGATACAAGACACGCGCTTGGGGCTGATCGTCCAAGCGAGCCGGCCTCAGCGTGAGGGTGTATAGTGTTTAACGGCCGAAACACCCGATGATCCTGAGGTACACTACTGAAGAGGTTGTCTTGAACATTTCCCTCACTCTAACTGTTTTGGGGGAGCAGGAAAGAATAATGACCAAAATGTCCTACTATAACAAATATCGTCCTTGAAACATGGCATTTGCCTGAAACAAAACTTCTTGGCGTGTTCAAAAACCCAACCGGTTCAACTCGGGTACTGTTAAATCTATAGATGGACCAAACCGCGCTCTAAACCTAACCACCATAACCGCAGCATTTAAAAACCTAGCCGGTTCAACTCGAGGACTGCTATTTTTAAGGCTGGACCAAACCACACCCCTAAACTTAACCATCACAGACCCAACGATTATAATTTAACTATGACATTAACCGTCTTTGATAACATGGCAGTCTGGCTGAAACTGGACTTCATGACGGAACGCGATGCTGGGTCGGGATCGTCGGACTCTGAATTTCGAGCTGTGGTCTGGTGAGTACTGCTAAATTTAAGGCTGAACCAAACCACACCCTAAACTTAACCGTCACAGACCCAGCGGTTTAAAAACCTAGCCGGTTTAATTCTAACACAGCTAAATTTAAGGCTGAACTAAAACACACCCTAAACTTAACCATCATAGACCCAGTGTTTATAGTCTAACGATGACACTTACCGTCTTTGGGACAAGGCAGTCTGGCTGAAACAGGACTTCATGGCGGAACTCGATGCTGGGTCGGGATCGTCGGACTCTGAATTTCGAGCTGTGGTCTGGTGAGTACTGCTAAATTTAAGGCTGAACCAAACCACACCCTAAACTTAACCGTCACAGACCCAGCGGTTTAAAAACCTAGCCGGTTTAATTCTAACACAGCTAAATTTAAGGCTGAACCAAACCACACCCTAAACTTAACCGTCACAGACCCAGCGGTTTGCAAACCTAGTCGGTGTAATTCTAACACAGCTAAATTTAAGGCTGAACTAAAACACACCCTAAACTTAACAATCACAGACCCAATGATTATAATTTAACTATGACATTAACCGTCTTTGATAACATGGCAGTCTGGCTGAAACAATACTTTTTGGCAGAGCACGATGCTGGGTCGGGATTACCGGTCTGCGACCTTCGAGTTGTGGTCTGGTTCGCCGATCTGGAACAAGTTCAGTCAAGAACTTTGTGTTCTCATATCTACTTAGATCTAGATTGAGTGCTGGAACAAACTGCACTCTCAAGCTAACCGCCATAACCTCAGCAATTATGAACCCAGCCGGTTCAACTCGAGCACTGTGAAACTTAAGGGTGAAAAAATTCAGAGCCTAAATTTAACCAAAAACATAACTTTCACTTTTTTAGGCCCAATGCTTAGACAAGCACAGCTCCTAGACCGGAGATGATCTCATGCGATATGGTATAGTCTGACAAGCGTGGGCCCGTGCACCTTTCCCTCAGTCTCCCTATCCCAAACCGGCCTAGACGAGGGCTAGGTTGGGGGGAGCTGTTGTACTTTTCCAAATCTAACCCTAACCCTAACTCTAACCCTAACCCTAACTCTAACCCTAACTCTAACCTAACCCTAACTCTAACCCTAACCCTAACCCTAACCCTAACCACACCCTAAACTTAACCGTCACAGACCCAGCGGTTTAAAAACCTAGCCCGTTTAATTCTAACACAGCTAAATTTAAGGCTGAACCAAACCACACCCTAAACTTAACCGTCACAGACCCAGCGGTTTGCAAACCTAGTCGGTGTAATTCTAACACAGCTAAATTTAAGGCTGAACTAAAACACACCCTAAACTTAACAATCACAGACCCAATGATTATAATTTAACTATGACATTAACCGTCTTTGATAACATGGCAGTCTGGCTGAAACAATACTTTTTGGCAGAGCACGATGCTGGGTCGGGATTACCGGTCTGCGACCTTCGAGTTGTGGTCTGGTTCGCCGATCTGGAACAAGTTCAGTCAAGAACTTTGTGTTCTCATATCTACTTAGATCTAGATTGAGTGCTGGAACAAACTGCACTCTCAAGCTAACCGCCATAACCTCAGCAATTATGAACCCAGCCGGTTCAACTCGAGCACTGTGAAACTTAAGGGTGAAAAAATTCAGAGCCTAAATTTAACCAAAAACATAACTTTCACTTTTTTAGGCCCAATGCTTAGACAAGCACAGCTCCTAGACCGGAGATGATCTCATGCGATATGGTATAGTCTGACAAGCGTGGGCCCGTGCACCTTTCCCTCAGTCTCCCTATCCCAAACCGGCCTAGACGAGGGCTAGGTTGGGGGGAGCTGTTGTACTTTTCCAAACCTAACCCTAACCCTAACCCTCTAACCCTAACTCTAACCCTAACTCTAACCCTAACTCTAACCTAACCTAACCTATCCTAACCCTAAGAGCCTAAATTTAACCATCGCAGACCCAGCGTTTAAAAACATAATTTTCACTTTTTTAGGCCCAATGCTTAGACAAGCGCAGCTCCTAGACCGGAGATGATCTCACGCGATTTGGTATAGTCTGACAAGCGTGGGCCCGTGCACCTTTCCCTCAGTCTCCCTATCCCAAACCGGCCTAGACGAGGGCTAGGTTGGGGGGAGCTGTTGTATTTTTCCAAACCTAACCCTAACCCTAACTTTGTGTTCTCATATCTACTTAGATCTAGATTGAGTGCTGGAACAAACTGCACTCTCAAGCTAACCGCCATAACCTCAGCAATTATGAACCCAGCCGGTTCAACTCGTGCACTGTGAAACTTAAGGGTGAAAAAATTCAGAGCCTAAATTTAACCAAAAACATAACTTTCACTTTTTTAGGCCCAATGCTTAGACAAGCACAGCTCCTAGACCGGAGATGATCTCATGCGATATGGTATAGTCTGACAAGCGTGGGCCCGTGCACCTTTCCCTCAGTCTCCCTATCCCAAACCGGCCTAGACGAGGGCTAGGTTGGGGGGAGCTGTTGTACTTTTCCAAATCTAACCCTAACCCTAACCCTAACCCTAACCTAACCTTAACACCCATTTTGTTGTGCAAACCTAGTGGAAATAACCACAAATATTTTAGCCCCATTTTGGAATTTTTTTTGCATTGACTCATGGACTCGGTCTGGCTTGGATCGGTCTTTAGTGGTCAGTGGACGGATGGACCGTGCACAACCAGGTTCAGACCTCAGGTCTGGACCTTGGACGTTTCATTCCCCTAACCAGCCAGTGCCTCCGTCTCTGAGCTTTGGGCTGGTCCTTGCCGGGCCTTGTTTTAGTGAGTTGATGTGAAATATCAGTACAACAAAATGGTAAATCACACCAAAATGGATCATGACGCACCAAAAAGTGCTGATATTTAGTGTTGGAACGTGTGTGAGTGCAGACACGCCCCCTCAGAGACAGTATAAATAAGACTGAGTGACTGGAACCTTTCATTTTGTGTTCGAGCTAGCCTGAAGAAGGAAAATAAATTCCGAAACGTCGCGATAAGGCTTGAACAGTCCACTTTAAGGCCTCCATCAGTGTGGTGTATGATGTAGAGAGCCACAGAAATTTTCTAGAAGGTTCCAAAAATTGTTTTCTCCATCCAGACGATGTTGAGATCTCTTGAAGTCACAGAAACGTATTCCTCCATCCAAAACGATGTTGAGTTGTGTATAGTTACATTACTGATTACTCTCTTGGGGGTTTAGAACGATTTCCTCCATCCATACAGATGTCGAGTTTTTTCAAAGATGTACTGCACCACACAACACCTAACCTTAACACCCATTTTGTTGTGCAAACCTAGTGGAAATAACCACAAATATTTTAGCCCCATTTTGGAATTTTTTTTGCATTGACTCATGGACTCGGTCTGGCTTGGATTGGTCTTTAGTGGTCAGTGGACGGATGGACCGTGCACAACCAGGTTCAGACCTCAGGTCTGGACCTTGGACGTTTCATTCCCCTCAACCCTAACCCTAGCACTGCGAAACTCAATTAAGGGTGCAGTACCATATCTCGGCCCAAGAGATATGAAACCAAGTGCAATCGACTGGGCGTCCTCTAATTAGTATACACACCAAATTTCAGACCTCTAGGTGCAAAACAACTGGGGGTGCAATAACATATCTCAGCACCTGGTGGCACTAGAGCTACCAATCTAAGTGAAAATGATCGGGCGCCCTCTAAATAGTATATATACCGAATTGCAGCCCTCTAGGACCTATAGAAACGAAGTGCACCCCACCCTATAGGGGGGTGCAATTTCGCATTTTACCCTATATACATTTGTTTCAAGCAATTTCTTTGTCGGTTGTAGTTTGTTTTTAGATAGATTTTTTTTAAGCCATATCGCCCAGCCTTACAGGGGATCAACTGTAGAAGAAACAAAGAGAGAGGAATATAAAGTGTTTGCAAAGCTTATGGAGGAAGGAGACTCATTTGAAGGTATAAATCCAATACAGCTGACAAAAACGCTAAATGAGGAAATTGGTGAAATAAAGAGTGCTAAAATATTAAGAAAAGGATTATTGTTGATCATTTGCAAAGATTCAAAACAGCAAGGGAAAGTAACCAGAATGAACAAGATAAATGGAAAGAGAGTGGAATGTTATATGGCTAATGGCAAGAAATTCGTAAAAGGGGTTGTCACAGGAATTCCGGTAAACATATCGGTAGACGACGTGAAAGAAAATATAACAAATGTAAAAGTAAGTGAAGTTAAACATTTAAAAACAAATAGGAATGGAATTGTAAGTGATAGCACCTCGGTTGTGATCACTTTTGATGAGAAAACTCTCCCTGAAAAGACATACATTGGATACATGTTTTACAATGTGAGGCTATAAATACCGCCTCCACATAAGCCCCTTTCACACTGCCATTCCAGCAAATACACGGGTAAAGTGTTCCGGCAATCGTTCCCGAGTCGCTAGATTTTGCACTTTCACACTGCCAGTGATTACCGGTGATATGTGCGTGCTTTCACACACAACCCGTAAAGATCCCGTAATGACACGTGACATCAGGGCGTGACGTGTAATGTACGAGTCGAAAACGTTAGGCACGTTATACTTTCACTGAAGCAAGCGAATGATCTCTGCGTCAGCATGGAAAGTGATGAACTAACTGATCTCTGCTTCATTACAGTTTGCACATTTTTTTTGTCACGAACGTTGATCTTCCTTCAAAACAGCCGGTAAAAGAGTCGTGCGATAATGTGAGTCATCACTACGACACGGCATTAGATCTGGCTTTTGTTCACACAGCGCTCATCCCGGGTTGAACCCGGCAATGTTACTAGGTCCCTGACCCGGGTTCAGTGCCGGAATCAATCCCGGGACGTGGTTGCTTTCACACAGAAGGTGACCCGGCAATGTTCCGGCAATATGCCGGGTCCGATGTGCAGTGTGAAAGGGGCTTTAGATGTTTCAAATGTCAGAGATATGGACATGTTGCTGCGGTGTGCAAGGGAAAGCAAATATGTGGTAAATGTAGTGGAGAACATAAGTATGGCAAATGTGATGAGGGTACAAAGCTGAAATGTTGTAATTGTGGAGAGGAACATAGCTCACCATATCGTTGCTGTGAAGTTAGTAAGAGGCAGGCTGAAGTACAAAGAGTCAAGGTGGTTCAGGGAATCAGCTATGCAGCGGCAGCAAAGAAGCTTTCAGATAATGTAAAAATGAAAAAAACAAAGTGAAATTATATACAAAGAATTAGGAAAAAAATGTCAAGGATGTGATGAAAGAAGAGTCTCTGATAATGAAAAAAAATGATTTTGTACTGTTTATGGCAGAAATAATAAATTGCCCAGCACAGACAAAAAGACAAAATGTAAGGATCAAAATAATTGTCAAATCAGCAGAGAAGTATTTAGATGTAAAAGGGTTGCCCTGGGAAACGGAAAGAAGAAGAAACACAATCCTCTCAGACATGGGCTGGATCTTCTTAATGATGTTGATCAGTTTACAGTGGAATGCAAGGAGCCTAATTGCGAACGGTTAAGAGTTTAAGAAGTATATTTATGATTTAGTAGAAAAACCTAATGTAATATGTATCCAGGAGACATGGTTAAAACCACAACTAGATTTCATTATAAAGGGATATAATGTAGTTAGAAGAGACAGAGAACCTGGCAGAGGAGGAGGAGTAGCAACATTTATTCAAAATGGTATGAAGTATAAGGTAGCACAAAAAAATTCAAGTTATGAATCAATTCGAAGTAAAATATGGACTAAAAGAGGTTGCATTAATATGATTAATTATTATAATTCATGTGAAAAATTTAATCAAAGCATTTATAAGATGTCGTGGGATCACAACAAAACAGCATAATATGGTTTGGGGATTTTTAATTCACATAATTTGCATAATTTGGAACAAGATATAATAACATTAATAATACAGAAGCAGTACTTGACCTGACATGTATATCTTGTTCAATAACCAGGATTGGCACATGGAGTGTGTCCAAAGATTCTACTGTAGGGAGTGACCATTACCCGATAGTGACAAAAGTTGGCACAAAACTTTGTTTTGAAAAGGTAAAGGGAAATCCTAGATGAAAACTGGAGAATGCGAACTGGAAAGCTTTTTACGGAAATTTGTGGACAAAGATTTTTGGCTCTACGAAAAGAGAATCAGATAGATGTAAATGTTTTTAACCATAAAAGCACAGGAGTAAGATGTTCCAAGTGTGTACCCTGGTGGAATATAGAGTGCAAAGAAGCTATAAAAGCAAGAAATAAAGCATTCAGGCAACTCAAAAAAACATAAATCTCAGGAGACTATGATTCAATATAAAAGGGCCCAAGCAATAGTAAGGAAAACAATAAAAATACAAAAATGTACATGTTGGAGACAATATTGCAGTACTATCGGAAATGAAGTACAACTATCAGAGGTATGGGGCATGATCAGAAGAATGGAAAGGGGGGGGGTCAGAAGGAATTATGAATTGCCAGTGATGAACGATGGGGATAAGATGACTGTTTAGTTCAAACATTTTTTAAAAAGTATCTCTGATAATCTTACAGTAGAGGCAAAACAGAATAGGAATAAAACCTTAATTGAATACCCTAATATTTGAAAAGAAAATGAGATGTCAGAAAATCCATTAGACTTACCATTTAATATGTTTGAGTTAAAAAGAGCAATAAATAGTGCAAGACAGACTACTCCAGGGAAAGATGGAGTATGTTATAAAATATTGGCACATATGACAGATAACTAATATAAATAATATTAAATCTGTTTAACCAAATTTGGGATACTGGACAACTTCCTTCAGTATGGAAACAAGCAATAATAGTACCAGTTCTTAAACCAGGAAAAAACCCATCAGATCCCTTTAGCTACAAACCATTTGCTTTGACTTCACATTTATGCAAAATCATGGAAAGAATGATCACAGAAAGAATAACATACTTCCTGGAAAGTAAAACTCTTTTATCTCCATATCAAAGTGGGTTTCGGAGGGGTCGGAATACAATGAACTCTATATTGCGCCTAGAGTCAGACATAAGGAAAGCACAGACCAACAAAGAAGAAGTAGTAGCAGTCTTCTTTGATGTGGAGAAGGCATATGATATGCTCTGGAAAGAAAGATTACTGATCAAATTAAAATCATTAGGAATTAACGGTAGAACATATAACTGGGTTTTATTCTTTTTATTTAAGCCATTGTGGATTAGAGGGAGCAATATAGCATATGTCAATAAGACAATGCAAGCTGCAATTGATGAAGTGGAAAAGTGGACCAATAAATGGGGATTTAAATTATCTGTAGGAAAAACACAGGTTATTTGTTTTTCAAGGCAGCACAAGATCTCACCCCTGGTTTTAAATCTATATGGGCAACAACTGGAGCAAGTAAAAGCTGTTAGGTTTCTTGGTGTTTGTTTTGATGAAAAATTAACATAGAAAGTTTATCTGAATAGAAATAAGGACAAATATAAAAAGGTCATTAACATCCTTCAGTGTTTTTTTGGACAGGAATGGGGAGCAAGTAGAACATCTCTACAAAACATACTGGGCACTCAAGAGATCTGTTCTTGACTATGGATGTATAGCTTACATGTCAGCAGCAGAATCAAACCTCAAGGAATTAGATGTGTTGCAAGCTCAAGCCCTGAGAATCTTTAGTGGGACATTCAGATCATCTCCAGTATCATCAATGCAGGTGGAAATGGGAGAAATGCCATTAAGGATCAGAAGAGTAGAATTAATGATGGCATACTGAGTCAATCTCCAAGGACATAATGAAAAACAAAAAGCATATTAAAAGAATGCTGGGAATACAATGAATTTTTTTTTACAAGTTTTGGGTGGATAGGTGATGCTAAAGCAAGAAATATAGGATTAAATCAATTACAGTACAGTAATACAGTATCAATTTCCTCAATCCCTCCCTGGTTATTCCCCTTGCCAAATGTTGACCTTAGTATACAGCAGGAACTGAAAGACAATTATAATCAAATTCCGATATGGTATATAGTCCAGACGTATTTTGAGAAACATTTCTCACAGTCACTGGTTTTATTTACAGATGGATCTAAGGATCCTGATACTGGATATGCTGGTGCAGCCGTATACATTCCAAGGGGTGAATTTTATATTAAGAAAAGAGTAACCAACCATTTATCAGTATATGCTACAGAGCTAGTGGCAATATTATTGGCCCTACAGGGGATAGAAGAGAAGGAAGTAAATAACACTGTCATTGCATCTGATAGTCTTGCAGCACTTGAAAGAATAAAATCTGTCCGGTCATTAGTTAGGAAGGATATTATTAATGAAATATTCTGCAGGATGTATGAAATGAAAGTTAAGGGTATTTCTACACAATTCATTTGGGTTCCTGCTCATGTTGGAGTGGAGGGAAATGAGAAGGTGGAAATGCTGGCTAAACAAACTCTTAGAATAAAGCAAATAGATCTACATTTTCCATTAAGTAAAGCAGAAACTAAAATGTACATTAGAACAAATACACAATCAGTATGGTAGATATACTGGGATGATCATGAAACAGGTAGACATTTGTATAATATACAAAAATATATTATGTTGGGGGAAAGAAGAATAGAAATCGAAGAGAAGGAAATATCTTTGCACGTCTTAGAACTGGACATACTGGACTTAATAGTACATTACCTAGAATTGGAAAGCACCCAACTGGGGAATGTATACACTGTAATCAACAAGAAACAGTTAAACATATTAATTCAATGTGGAAGTCAGTGAAGAAATTGAAACACCATGATTTTTCTTTGTCAGCTTTATTGGTTAAATCAGTTAACAAGGTATATGATGACATTGTTAAGTTTATAAGAGAATGTGAATTAAGTAAAATAATATATAATTTTTTCTTAGATAATGCATTAAATCTTGATCCACACTCCAGTCCAATCAGTGGCGGTAATGCACATATAAGCTGGTTTGCCAACCGCCAATAAAACACCAAAGAAGAAAAAGAAGAAGAAGAAGAAGAAGAAGAGTGATCATATCCCTGGGAACGCAGCAAAGCTTAGAGGTGTTATCTATGATGTACCTTTGGCAATAACAATGGAGGAGATAATTCAGGAAGTGAAAGGAGGGAAAGTTGTGAAAGCCACAAGACTACAAACACAAAGAAAAGGGGTGAAAACTGATAGCTTATCAGTAAAGCTAGAATTTGAAAAAGTTATGCCAAAGAGGGTAAGACTGGGATGTTTGAGTTATGATGTAAGAGAGTTTATCCCAGCACCACTTAGATGTTTCAAATGTCAAAGAATGGGACACACTGCCGGTCAGTGTAAAGGAAAACAAAGATGTGCTAGATGTGGAGGTGAACATGAGAAATTGTGGTCAGGATACAAAAGTAAAGTTCAAGAAGGTTGTAGCTGATCTGGAAGTTAGACCTGATGTTATGTGTATACAAGAAACTTGGTTAAGACCTAATTTGGACTTTGTAATATCAGGTTACAGTTCGGTTAGATGTGACAGAATTGGAAAACAAGGTGGAGGATGTATAACATTTATTAAGGATACTTTAGCATATAGAAGGGTAACTGTTCCAAATGAGTATGAATGTATAGTAATTGATATTTCCTTTGGGACTACACATTTCTAAGTAGTCAATTTTTATAATCCGTGTAAGAAATGATCAAAGCAAACATTCCATGAAATCTCTGAAAGTGTCGATAGAAGAGAAATATGGTGTGGAGAATTTAATGCTCACAACACTCTGTGGGGAAGTGATTATACAGACACATATGGAGAATTGGTGGAATAACTAATTGAGGAGAGATTACTTGCTTGCCTTAATGATGGAAGAGGTACTAGGGTTAATGTTACAAGAAACTCAGTTTCTTGTATAGATCTTACTTAAGTCTCTGTAAATATGAGTAATTTATGTGAATGGAATGTTAAGAATGATTCCAATTTTCTGTTCCATGAACTTTGATATGTGAGAGATGGTGTTTTCCAAAAGCTAACTGGGAAAAATTCAAATAACTTTGTATTGAGTATTCTGAAAGAATATCGATGGAGGGTGATGTAAATAGTTGCGCAGTAGAAGTGACTTCCATGATTATTAATGCTGCAACAACCTGTATTCCTATGAGTACAGTGAATGAGAAAAAGAAAATAGTTCCATGGTGGAACAATGAATGTAAAAATGCTATAAAAAATAGAAATCATGCATTCAGATGTCTAAGAAAAAATTTGAACCAAGAAAATTCGATTGATTATCAAAGAAAGAGAGCTATTGTCACATCCACACAAGGAGAGGAGAAGACGGGTAAGTATTTTCGTGAGGCTTTATTAACATAGGATTTCAACAGAGCTGGTAAGTGTGGTCACAGACGGTGTATCTTCAAGCACTGATCAATAGGTGAGTTCAAGCACAAAGCTAGGCCAGACAACAAAGAGTCACTTCCCTTAATCGCTGTATCTGAATCTCCACAGAGTCACAATACGGTCCATAAGGAGCAGGCAGAAGATCCACAAAGAGCGTCCATGTAATCTTGATTCCAGCCGGTGAGTGAATGAGTGAGGTGAGTATTTAAAGGTGTGGTGATTGCTGGTGCAGGTGCAGGTAATCAGTATTCAGGTGACGGTGCACGTGAGCGGTGCATGGGAGATTGAGTGGATGGTGACTGGCAATGGTGACTGGGGCTAAGGGAACGAGCTGAGGGTGTGACACTACCCCCCGCCCCACGGGTGACTCCAGGCATCCTAGAGCGGCGACGGGGACGACCACGACCTCTGGGAGCCGGGCGGTCCGGGTGTTGTCGGTGGAAATCTTCGAGGAGAGCCGGATCCAGGATGTCATTGCGTGGTACCCACGACCTCTCCTCGGGACCGAACCCCTCCCAATCTATGAGGTATTCCAGGTGGCCGTTCCGCCGCCGGGAGTCGAGGATCTCTTGGACCTGGTAGATGTTGTCTCCGAGGATTTCGGGTTGGTCTGGAGGGGGAGGCGGTTCTGGTTCTGTGGAGGAAGGAGAAACTGGATCAGTGTGACGTTTTAGCAGTGAGACGTGAAACGTGGGTGAGATCCGGTAGTGTGGTGGTAGGTCCAGGCGGTAGGTGACGGGATTTATCTGAGAATGGATGGTGAACGGCCCTATGTAGCGGGGACTCAGCTTTTTGCAGGGCAGTCGGAGGCGGATATCCCGAGTGGAGAGCCAAACCTTGTCTCCAGGTAGATAGACGGGATTAGGCGATCGGCGTCGGTTAGCGGTCTCTGTATGCCTCCGAACTGCCCGTTGGAGATGGACGTGAGCTGAGTCCCACACCCTCTCGCTCTCCTGGAACCAGTGATCTACCGCGGGCACTTCAGAGACTTCTCCAGACCAGGGAAACAGCGGTGGTTGATAGCCTAAAACACATTGAAAAGGGGTTAAGCCTGTAGTGGTTTGGCGAAGGGAGTTTTGGGCATACTCAGCCCACGGCAGATACTGGCTCCAGGTATCCTGGTGTTGGGAGCAGTAAGTACGGAGGTACCGTGAGATCTCTTGAATCTTCCGCTCGGTCTGGCCGTTGGTCTGAGGGTGATATCCAGAAGATAAACTGACGGATGTTCCGAGGAGTTGGAAGAACGCTCGCCAGACCCTGGAGACAAACTGAGGTCCTCTGTCCGAGACAATGTCCTCTGGAGTGCCATAATTCCGGAACACGTTGGTGAAGAGGGCTTCGGCGGTCTCGAACGCTGTGGGAAGACCCTTTAATGGGATTAGTTTGCAGAATTTAGAAAAACGATCAACAACAACTAGAATGGTAGTGTACCCCCTTGAGGGGGGAAGGTCAGTGGCGAAATCCACCCCCAGATGGGTCCAGGGTCGGCGAGGAATGGGTAATGGTTGTAATTTACCCACGGGAAGTTGACGAGGTGTGGTGGTAACGGCGCAGACCGAGCATCCGAGGATGTACCGGGTAACGTCACGAACCATGTTAGGCCACCAGTACTTCTGTTGGATGAGCGAGAGGGTTCGCCTGCTGCCAGGGTGTCCTGAGCCAGGTGACGTGTGCGTACTTTCCAGTAGGGGGAGTCGCTGGTTGGTGGGCACGTACATTAGACCCGTGGGTACCTCCGGAGGTGCAGGCTCCTCGAGGGTGGCGGCTCGAATTTCCTCGTCGATCTGCCAGAGGATAGGCGCGAGGAAAACGGAGGGTGGTAGAATTGAATCAGGCTTGTTGGTGTCCAGATCTGGTGAGTACATACGGGACAGGGCATCTGCTTTAGTGTTCTTGTGACCGGGTTGATACGTGATCTGGAAATTAAAGCGAGCAAAGAAGAGTGACCACCGAGCCTGACGAGCATTGAGTCTTTTGGCATTCTGCAGATATTGGAGATTTTTGTGGTCGGTGACAACAGTGAATGGGAACTGAGCTCCCTCTAGCCAGTGCCGCCACTCCTCAAGGGCGAGTTTAATGGCCAACAACTCACGGTCTCCGATTCCATAATTGCATTCGGCAGGAGAGAGTTTCTTAGAAAAGTACGCACACGGATGGAGTGAGCAAGGTTCACCAGACCTTTGAGACAACACGGCTCCAATGCCGTGATTGGCCGCATCAACCTCTACGACGAACGGTTTGGACGGGTCAGGATGTCGAAGAATGGGTGCCGAGGTGAAGAGGTGTTTAAGATGGCTGAAGGCCTCTCGAGCTTGGGGTGTCCAGCGCAGCCGGCGTTGACCTCCTTTTAGAAGGGATGTTAGAGGAGCCGAGTGCAGGCTGTAGTTCTTGATAAAGCGCCGATAGAAATTGGCAAAGCCAAGGAAACGTTGGAGTTCTTTCACCGTTGTGGGCTCCGCCCAGTTGGCCACAGCATCTACCTTGGCTGACTCCATCTGAACTCCCTCCGCAGAGATCACGTATCCGAGGAAGGAGACGGTAGTGCAGTGAAACTCACACTTCTCAGCTTTTAGGTAGAGGTGGTGGTCTCGGAGTCGTTGTAAGACGTGGCGGACATGGGTTTGGTGTTCTTCTATGTTCCGGGAGTAGATCAGGATATCGTCTATGTAGACAATGACGAATTGGTGGAGATAATCACGGAATATTTCGTTCATGAAACTCTGGAAGATGGATGGACTGTTAGCAAGCCCATAGGGCATAACCTGATATTCGTAGTGCCCGGCAGGGGTGATGAAGGCAGTCTTCCACTCGTCTCCCTCTCGGATACGGATCAGATTGTAGGCACTGCGGAGGTCGAGTTTGGTGAACACCTTGGCTTCCCGCAGTTCCTCCAGAGCCGCCGGAACGAGTGGTAACGGGTAGGCGAACTTGACGGTGGCGTCATTTAGCACTCGGTAGTCGATGCATGGTCGAAGTCCGCCATCCTTTTTGGGGACGAAGAAGAAACTGGATGCAGCTGGAGATGTGGACGGCCTGATGAACCCCTGATCGAGAGCCTCCTGGATGTATTCCTCCATTGCCACCTGCTCAGGACGGGAGAGTGGATATATTTTCCCATGTGGTAGCTTGGCACCTGGCAGCAGGTCGATACAACAGTCCCAGGGCCGGTGTGGTGGTAATCGGGTGGCTTGTTCCTTGCTGAACACATCGGAGTAGGAGGAGTAAAGGGCAGGTCTACCCATGGAGGTGGAGTGCAATTGAAGGTGCGGCGGCGCAGACTGTGAATTCTGGACTGGTGGACGGTGAATGTGACTCTGGCATCTCGGGTCCCATGCCTGGATCTCCCCTGTGCTCCAGTTGATTTGTGGGTTATGTTGGGCCAGCCACGGCCTACCCAGGACGACGTCAACAGTAGCGCGAGGAAGTACGAGGAGGGCCAGTTGTTCCCGGTGTCCGTGGGGCAGAACGAGCTCCAGCTCGTGTGTCCTTTTAGTTATTTTGCCACCGCCCAATGGTGATCCTTGGATGGTAGTGATACGGTAAGTGGTCTCGTTCTGGACGATGGGTATACGGTGCTTGGTTACGAAGTGAGATGAGACGAAGTTGCTTGCGGCTCCGGAATCCACCAGGACATGGATGGAAAGATTGCGTGAGTTAATGGTGATCTGGGCTCTGATATGAGGTATGTGAGATACAGATGGGGTAATGGAAACTGTACTCACCATTGGGCGAGGCGGACGGACCGGGCAGGCGTGGATCAGGTGAGTGGCCTCGCCACAGTATAAACATAGCCGCTGCTGGATGCGGCGTCTCCGTTCAGAGGCATCTAGGCGGTAGGAGTTGGTGTTCATGGGTTCCTCCTGGTCTCGTTGGGGCGAGGGCGTTCTGGCTGACGGAGAGATGGTATATGAGGCCGGGGAGGCACAGGCCGAGAGGTGTTGAGCAACATTTATAGTTTTTCTGATGAACGTCTCGAGATTGACATTATCGTCGTAAATGACCATTTGCTTTCTGATCTGGGGCTTTAAACCTTTACGGTATGCAGCTAGCAGGGCAGTTTGGTTCCAACCACTGGTGGCGGCTAATGTCCGGAAACGGAGAGTGTAGTCATGTATTTCCGTGGCTCCCTGGCGGAGATTTAAGAGTTCATCATGGGTTGAAAGAGGAGTTAGAGCCACCCCGAACACTTCCTGGAGGTGGGTGACGAAGGCGTCGAATGAGGATAGAACCGGACTCTGGGAGTTCCAAAGAGCCTCTGCCCATTGTAGCGCTCGTCCGGTGAGGAGAGAGATCATAAAGGCGACTTTGGTGGCCTCATTGGGGAATTTACTGGTATTTGCGTTGATGAACAGTGAGCACTGCAGAATAAACCCACTGCAGCCACTCGGTTCACCCGCATAGCACGCGGGACGTGCAAGGGGCGTGCTGTTGGTGGTGGAAGCACTAATTTCGGTGGGTGGTGAAACTGATTGTATTACTTGGCGGAGGGCGGTCACCATTTCGGTGAACGGGTCCGAAGCCGCTCCCTGAGCAGCAGCGTTAACATCCATGGGAGATCTGAAGTTCTGTTATAGGGGCTGGAATCCTGTCACATCCACACAAGGAGAGGAAAAGACGGGTAAGTATTTTCGTGAGGCTTTATTAACATAGGATTTCAACAGAGCTGGTAAGTGTGGTCACAGACGGTGTATCTTCAAGCACTGATCAATAGGTGAGTTCAAGCACAAAGCTAGGCCAGACAACAAAGAGTCACTTCCCTTAATCGCTGTATCTGAATCTCCACAGAGTCACAATACGGTCCATAAGGAGCAGGCAGAAGATCCACAAAGAGCGTCCATGTAATCTTGATTCCAGCCGGTGAGTGAATGAGTGAGGTGAGTATTTAAAGGTGTGGTGATTGCTGGTGCAGGTGCAGGTAATCAGTATTCAGGTGACGGTGCACATGAGCGGTGCATGGGAGATTGAGTGGATGGTGACTGGCAATGGTGACTGGGGCTAAGGGAACGAGCTGAGGGTGTGACAGCTATAGCACGTAAAGTAATTAAGTCATCCAAGAAGAATGCATGGAGGCAATTCTGCTCCTCCATTGGCAGAGAAGTTCAACTGGGTGACATTTGGGCAATCATCAAAAAGATGAGTGGGAAAAGAAAATCAGTTAAAATCCAAGTTCTGATAGAGGGAGAAGACCAGGCAATTACAAATAAGGAGAAAGCTGAGCTACTAGGTAAGAAGTTTGCAAGTGTACATATGTCACGGTTGGTAAACCGTGATCTCGGGTTGTTTACACTTTGTGGTGAATTCTGTGTGTCCTGCGTCTGCACTGATTAGTTGTGGGCGTCTCCGTAAATTGTATCAGCAACAGCTGCCACTCATTACTCATCTCCTATATAATACTGCGGTCAAGCCAGCCGCACTTTAGAAAAACACCGTCAAGCCAGCCGCGAATGAAATTTAGATGCGCGTGTATTACTATAATTACGGAAATAGCAGGAACAACAGAGAGGGAACGCGCTTTCAGAGTGCTTTTCATCTATACGTTCAGATTTGATATATGACGACCTTTTTTGCCCATCTGCTCTAATATTCGTGTAACTTATTGTTTTCCTTGACTGCTCTGTATTACTATAATTTTCAGCCTTTCAAAGCATTACAATTATTAGTAGAAAACGAGATATGGGACATTCATTGATTTAGAAGAGACTTTTTTATGATGAGAAAGAAGCAATTAAAGGTCAGTTCTTAAAGAAGACATCCCATACTATATCCATACCTCACATAAAACCATTTTACTGGAGCCTTTTCGAGATATAGGATCATATTTCTAACAAGTAGAAAAAACAATGGTCAGTTCTTATAAGGGACATCGCATACTATATGCAAACTTAATATTAAACCATTCTACAGCAGCATTTTGGAGATATTGGACATTATTACACTTTAAAGGGCCATAAAAGATCCCATGTCTAATAAGTAGAAAAAACAATAGTTGGTTCTTATAAGGGACGTCCCATACCATATGCACACCTCATATCAAACCATTGTACAACAGCGTTTTTGAGATATGGGACATTATTACACTTTAAAGGGTTATAAAGACCATATTTCTAATAAATAGAAAAAAACAATGGTCAGTTCTTATCAGTGACGTCCCATACTATATACACACTTCATATGAAATCATTTTGCTGCAGCATTTTTGAGATATGGGTCCATATGGCGATTTAGAGGGCTATAAAGACATTATTTCTAATAAGTAGAAAAAAACAATGGTCAGTTCATATAAGGGACATCCCAAACTATACGCAATCCTCATATCAAACCATTTTACTGCTGCATTTTTGAGATATGGGTCCAAATGGTGATTTGGAGGGCTATAAAAACATTATTTCTAATAAGTAGAAAAAAACAAAAGTCAGTTCTTATAAAGGACATGACATACTATATGCACACCTCATATCAAACCATTTTACTGCAGCATTTTCAAGATATGGGACATTATTACACTTTAAAGGGCTATAAAGATCCCATTTCTAATAAGTAGAAAAAAACAATAGTCAGTTCTTATCAGGGACGTCCCATACTATATTCACCCTTCATATGAAACCATTTTACTGCAGCATTTTTGAGATATGGGTCCAAATGGTGATTTGGAGGGCTATAAAGATATTATTTCTAATAAGTAGAAAAAACAATGGTCAGTTCTTATAAAGGACATGCCATACTATATGCACACCTCAAATCAAACCATTTTACTGCAGCATTTTTGAGATATGGGTCCATATGGTAATTTAGAGGGCTATAAAGACCCCATTTCTAATAAGTAGAAAAAAATAATGGTCAGTTCTCATCAGTGACGTCCCATACTATGGGCACATCTCAT
Organism: Carassius auratus; assembly: GCF_003368295.1. Taxonomy (NCBI): domain Eukaryota; kingdom Metazoa; phylum Chordata; class Actinopteri; order Cypriniformes; family Cyprinidae; genus Carassius; species Carassius auratus. The sequence goes on along the minus strand of NW_020527163.1, from coordinate 17,159 downwards.
ATTAAACCATTTTACTGCAGCATTTTCGAGAATTGGGAAATTATTACACTTTAACGGGCTGTAAAGATCCCATTTCTAATAAGTACAAAAAAACAATGGTCAGATCTTATAAAGGACATACCATACTATATGCACAAGTCATATCAAACTATTTTACTGCAGCATTTTTGAGATATGGGTCCATATGGCAATTTAAAGGCTATAAAGACCCCATTTCTAATAAGTATAAAAAAACAATGGTCAGTTCTTATGAAGGACATATGATACTATATGCACAAATCTTATCAAACCATTTTACTACAGCATTTTTGAGATATGGGTCCAAATGGTGATTTAGAGGGCTATATAGACCCCATTTCTAATAAGAAGAAAAAAACAATGGTCAGTTCTTATAAAGGACATGCCATACTATATACACACCTCATATCAAACCATTTTACTACAGCATTTTCGAGATATGGGACATTATTAAACTTTAAAGGGCTATAAAGATCCTATTTCTAATAAGAAGAAAAAAACAATAGTCAGTTCTTATCAGGGACGTCCCATACTATATTCACCCTACATATGAAACCATTTTACTGCAGCATTTTTAAAATACGGGACATTAGTACACTTTAAAGGGCTGTAAAGATCCCATTTCTAATAAGTAGAAAAAAAAGTCAGTTCTTATCAGGGACATCCCATACTATATGCTCACCTCATATCACACCCTTTTACTGCAGCATTTTCAAGATATGGGACATTATTACATTTTAAAGGGATATAAAGATCCCATTTGTAATAAGTAGAAAAAAAGAATAGTCAGTTCTTATCAGGGACGTCCCATACTATATGCAAACATCATATCAAACCATTTTACTGCAGCATTTTTGAGATATGGGTCCATATGGTAATTTAGAGGGCTATAAAGACCCCATTTCTAATAAGTAGAAAAAAATAATGGTCAGTTCTCATCAGTGACATCCCATACTATGAGCACATCTCATATTAAACCATTTTACTGCAGCATTTTCGAGAAATGGGAAATTATTACACTTTAACGGGCTGTAAAGATCCCATTTCTAATAAGTACAAAAAACAATGGTCAGATCTTATAAAGGACATACCATACTATATGCACAAGTCATATCAAACTATTTTACTGCAGCATTTTTGAGATATGGGTCCATATGGCAATTTAAAGGCTATAAAGACCCCATTTCTAATAAGTAGAAAAAAACAATGGTCAGTTCTTATGAAGGACATATGATACTATATGCACAAATCATATCAAACCATTTTACTGCAGCATTTTTGAGATATGGGTCCAAATGGTAATTTAGAGGGCTATATAGACCCCATTTCTAATAAGTAGAAAAAAACAATGGTCAGTTCTTATAAAGGACATGCCATACTATATGCACACCTCATATCAAACCATTTTACTGCAGCATTTTCGAGATATGGGACGTTATTACACTTTAAAGGGCTACAAAGATCCCATTTCTAATAAGTAGAAAAAAACAATGGTCTGTTCCTATAAGGGATGTCCCATACTATATGCACACCTCATATCAAACCCTTTTACTGCAGCATTTTGAGATATGGGTCCAAATGGTGATTTAGAGGGCTATAAAGACAACATCTCTAATAAGAAGAAAAAAACAATGGTCAGTTCTTATAAAGGACATGCCATACTATATACACACCTCATATCAAACCATTTTACTACAGCATTTTCGAGATATGGGACATTATTACACTTTAAAGGGCTATAAAGATCCTATTTCTAATAAGAAGAAAAAAACAATAGTCAGTTCTTATCAGGGACGTCCCATACTATATTCACCCTTTATATGAAACCATTTTACTGCAGCATTTTTAAAATACGGGACATTAGTACACTTTAAAGGGCTGTAAAGATCCCATTTCTAATAAGTAGGAAAAAAAAGTCAGTTCTTATCAGGGACGTCCCATACTATATGCAAACATCATATCAAACCATTTTACTGCAGCATTTTTGAGATATGGGACATTATTACACTTTAAAGGGCTATAAAGATCCCATTTCTAATAAGTAGATAAAAACAATGGTCTGTTCCTATAAGGGATGTCCCATACTATATGCACCCATCATATGAAACCATTTTACTGCAGCATTTTTGAGATATGGGTCCAAATGGTGATTTGGAGGGCTACAGAGATCCCATTTCTAATAAGTAGAAAAAAACAATGGTCTGTTCCTATAAGGGATGTCCCATACTATATGCAGACCCCATATCAAACCATTTTACTGCAGCATTTTCTAGATATGGGACAATACAATGATTAAGAGGGCTATAAAGACAACATTTCTAATAAGCAGAAAAAAACTATGGTCAGTTCTTATAAAGGACATGCCATACTATATACACACCTCATATCAAACCATTTTACTGCAGCATTTTCGAGATATGGGAAATTTTACCCATATTACACTTTAAAGGGCTGTAAAGATCCCATTTCTAATAAGTAGAAAAAAAACAAAAGTCAGTTCTTCTCAGGGACATTCCATACTATATGCACACCTCATATCAAACCATTTTACTGCAGCATTTTCAAGATATGGGACATTATTACACTTTAAAGGGATATAAAGATGCCATTTGTAATAAGTAGAAAAAAAGAATAGTCAGTTCTTATCAGGGAAGTCCCATACTATATGTACACATCATATCAAACCATTTTGCTGCAGCATTTTTGAGATATGGGTCCTATTGGTGATTTGGAGGGCTATAAAGGCATAATTTCTAATAAGTAGAAAAAAACAATGGTCAGTTCTTATAAAGGACATGCCATACTATATGCACACCTCATATCAAACTATTTTACTGCAGCATTTTCGAGATATAGGACATTATTACATTTTAAAGGGCTATAAAGATCCCATTTCTAATAAGTAGAAAAAAACAATGGTCTGTTCCTATAAGGGATGTCCCATACTATATTCACACCTCATATCAAACCATTTTACTGCAGCATTTTTGAGATATGGGTCCAAATGGTGGTTTAGAGGGCTATAAAGACACCATTTCTAATAAGTAGAAAAAAACAATGGTCAGTTCTTATAAAGGACATCCCATACTATATGCACACGTCATATCAAAACATTTTACTGCAGCATTTTCGAGATATGGGACATTATTACACTTTAAGGGCTATAAAGATCCCATTTCTAATAAGTAGAAAAAAACAATAGTCAGTTCTTATCAGGGACGTCCCATACTATATTCACCCTTCATATGAAACCATTTTACTGCAGCATTTTTGAGATATGGGTCCATATGGCGATTTAGAGGGCTATAAAGACATTATTTCTAATAAGTAGAAAAAAACAAAGGTCAGTTCTTATCCGGGACGTCACAGTCTATAAGCACACTTCATATGAAACCATTTTACTGAAGCATTTTTGAGATATGGGACAAGATAATGATTTAGAGGGCTAAAAAGACACCATTTCTAATAAGTAGAAAAAAACAATGGTCAGTTCCTGTAAGGGACGTCCCATACGATATGTACACCTCATATCAAACCATTTTACTGCAGCATTTTCAAGATATGGGACATTATTACACTTTAAAGGGCTATAAAGATCCCATTTCTAATAAGTTGAATAAAACAGTCATCAGTTCTTATCAGGGACGTCCCATACTATATGCACACCTCATATCAAACCATTTTACTGCAGCATTTTTGAGATATGGGACATTATTACACTTTAACGGGCTTTAAAGATCCCATTTCTAATAAGTAGAAAAAAACAATGGTCAGTTCTCATAAGGGACATCCCATACTATATGCACACATAATGGTTTGATATAAAACCCAGTTTACTGCAGCATTAATGAGATATGGACCTATATTGTGCTTTAGGGGGCTCTAAAGATAAAGGGTATATTCACTTCAGAGGCTCACAGAGAAATGTAATGTTTTCTAAAATCTATGAGTAAATCAATGGAAAACATTTTACTGTATGGTTTTTTTTTAAGAGCTAGCAAGTATTTCACATATAGAGTTATAAAACATTACATTTATCTATTCCAATAATAATAATAATAATAAACAATTGTCATAAGGGACATCACCAAATATGTGCAGCCATTATAAAAAAAAACATTTCAGTTTACCAATCTGGAATTGCATGCATTCAGAGTCAGTTCTGAGACTTTGCATAACTTTGAGACGTAGAAATGTCAGCTTATAAAAGTAGAGGAAAACGATGCCCATTTCATGCAAGGCACCTCCTACTTTATTAGCAAAGCTAAAATAAAATCTGGGTACTTTGGCAGTTTGGACTTACATGTATTCTAATTCAACAAAATGCTATTTAACTACATAAGTAGGAACACACTATTTTTAAAAGGCACATAATAATACTACCTTCGTGCAGAGTTCAGTGTCAATCCTGCTCCACCAAACCTTTCTGTAACTATGAATTGCTCCTGACTCTTAATTAGATTAGGGTTGGAACTGAACTTTAAGTGAGATTTCCAGAAACAAGACTGGGGATACTCTATGATCCATTCATCCATTGAATGCAAGCTACTCTAAACTTTCACAGAGCAAAGACTCCATATTTGGTGTTTAGAAAGTGTGTGAAGTATAGTGTGACAGTCAAGTGTGTGTGACTTCATATTTGCTGATAGAATTGGGAGTGCCTTGCATGCAAAGGCCATTATTTTTATCTACTGTATGTATTTAACCTGATGTTTATATAAACCTCAAAATTGGGGAAAAATATCCAGTCTTTAATATATATATATATAAAGTAGCTCATATTCTATCAGCACAAATAATCTGAAGTCTGATATATATATATATATATATATATATATATATATATATATATATATATATATATATATATATATATATATATATATATAATTATTTATTTATTTATTTAATTTGGATGTATGCAACAAACTGCCAAAGTACACAGACTTCAGATTATCTGTGCTGATAGAATATGAGCTACTTTGTAAGAAAAGGCCATTATTTCTTTTAAGTATTTGAAAAAAACATTTTAATAGGTTGCAAAAAATTAGGAAATATTAAAACTTGAGTGTTTTGTTCTATATGAATGCATGCTTCTACAAACTGCCACAGTACACAGACTTCACATTAGGTGTGCTGAAAATGTAGGAGGAACTTTAGAAGAAATTGCCTTTTTTTAAACTTATTTGAAATAGTTCTCAAAACTGAGTTTCTGAGGATTTTCTTGATTTTTAACCCCAAATTGCTATGGTAAAATATCTTTATACACCAAATACTTCAGTAAAATAGTTTTATATAAGGTGTGCTTGTGGGATGTCCCATGTACTAACTGATCATTGTATTCTTCTACTTATTAGAAATGGGGTCTTTCTAGGCCTCTGAAACAGAATACATTTCAGAAAAACAGAAAAACATCTCTGCAAAATGCTAGAAATGCAGTAAAACTTTTTTATATAAGGTGTGAATATAATATGGCACCTTCAATATACAAACTGAATATTTTTTTTTTCAACTTATTAGAAATGGGGGTTCCACATTATATTGTGTCCCTAATACCTGTGTACTTAGTAATTAGATGTGTATGTAGTATGTACCCACAGTGTAAGTACACATTGGTACATAGAATCTATAGCTCTAATGTTTGTGCAACTACATATTTGTAATAACCCACTGAATGGTATGTGTAATTACAAATGTGCAACAGGACATTGGTGATAATATTTATTGGTAAGAAAGTACAAATGTGTAACAGGACTAATAGCAATATTCAATTTATTATGTAATTACCCCTATTTTACACTGCAGTGGAAAGTAAATTAGGCTTTACATATAAAATGTGGTTGGTGTCCACAATGTTGCACTTTAAATGAAGTCGACAGTTCCTGAGGAGTTACCATGTAAGTACACTGGTATTACAGTGGTGCAACAACTCTTCCCACTTTACCGAACCCTAAACCCACCCATCTCCACCCCCTGGATCAAATGGATCAAATTACTCTTATATATATTGTTGTTACAAAATGTAGATTTACATGTCCTGTTATACATTTGTACTTGCACAAACCATTCTGAGGGTTGTTACAAAAATATTACAGCCATGGATACTATATACCAATGTGTACTTACACTGTGTTATATACTACGTACACATGTAGTTACATTGTATATACACAGGTATTAAGAACACTTTAGATAATGTGGGAGCGACATGGGATATTTATAGCCCAATAAATCACCATATAGGCCCATATCTGAAAATGCTGCCGTAAAATGGTTTGATATGAGGTGTGCATATAGTATGGGACATCCCTTATAGGAACAGACCATTGTTTTTTTTCTACTTATTAGAAATGGTGTCTTTATAGCCCTCTAAATCATTGTATTGTCCCATATCTCAAAAATGCTGCAGAAAAATGGTTTCATAGAAGTGTGCGTATAGTAAGGGATGTCACTGATAAGAACGGACCATTGTTTTTTTCTACTCATTAGAAATGGGATCTTTATAGCCCTTTAAAGTGTAATAATGTCCCATATCTCGAAAATGCTGTAGTAAAATGGTTTGATATGAGGTGTGCATATAGTATGGCATGTCCTTTATAAGAACTGACCATTGTTTTTTCTACTTATTAGAAATGTTGTCTTTATAGCCCTCTAAATCACCATTTGGACCCATATCTCAAAAATGCTGCAGTAACAGGGTTTGATATGAGGTGTGCATATAGTATGGGACATCCCTGATAAGAACTGACTGTTGTTTTTTTCTACTTATTAGAAATGGGATCTTTATACCCCTTTAAAGTGTAATAATGTCCCATATCTCAAAAATACTGCAGTAGAATGGATTGATATGAGGTGTACATATAGTATGGCATGTCCTTTATAAGAACTGACCATAGTTTTTTTCTACTTATTAGAAATGGTGTCTTTATAGCCCTCTAAATCATTGTATTGTCCCATATGTTAAAAACGCTGCAGTAAAATGGTTTCATATGAAGTGTGCATATAGTATGGGACATCCCTGATTAGAACTGACTGTTGTTTTTTTCTACTTATAAGAAATGGGATCTTTACAGCCCGTTAAAGTGTAATAATTTCCCATTTCTCGAAAATGCTGCAGTAAAATGGTTTGATATGAGGTGTGCATATAGTATGGGACGTCCCTGATAAGAAGTGATTATTTTTTTTTCTACTTATTACAAATTGGATCTTTATATCCCTTTAAAGTTTAATAATGTTCCAAATCTTGAAAATGCTGCAGTAAAATGGTTTGGTATGAGTTGTGCATATTGTATGGGACGTCCCTTAAAGGAACTGACCATTGTTTTTTTCTACTTATTAGAAATGGTGTCTTTATAGCCTTCTAAATTGCCATTTGGACCCATATCTCAAAATACTGCAGTAAAATGGTTTGATATGAGGTGTGCATATATTATGGCATGTCATTTATAAGAACTGACCATTGTTTTTTTCTACTTATTAGAAATGGGGTCTTTATAGCCCTCCAAATCACCATTTGGACCCATATCTCAAAAATGCTGCAGTAAAATGGTTTGATATGAGGTGTGCATATAGTATGGGATGTCCCTGATAAGAACTGACTTATGTTTTTTTTCTACTTATTAGAAATGGGATCTTTATAGCCCTTTAAAGTGTAATAATGTCCCGTATCTTAAAAATGCAGCAGTAAAATGGTTTCATAAGAAGGGTGCCTATAGTACGGGACGTCCCTGATAAGAGCTGACTATTGTTTTTTTCTACTTATTAGAAATGGTGTCTTATAAATAGCCCTCTAAATCATTGTATTCTCCCATATCTAAAAGATGCTGCAGTAAAATGGTTTGATATGGGGTGTGCATTTAGTATGACATGTCCTTTATAAGAACTGACCATTGTTTTTTTCTACTTATTAGAAATGATGTCTTTATAGCCCTCCAAATGACCATTTGGACCCATATCTCAAAAATGCTGCAGTAAAATGGTTTCATATGAATGGTAAATACAGTATGGGACGTCCCTGATAAGAACTGACTATTGTTTTTTTCTACTTATTAGAAATGGGATCTTTATTGCCCTTTAAAGTGTAATAATGTCCCATATCTCGAAAATGCTGCAGTAAAATGGTTTGATATGAGGTGTGCATATAGTATGGCACGTCCTTTATAAGAACTGACCATTGTTTTTTTCTACTTATTAGAATGGTGTCTTTATAGCCCTCTAAACCACCATTTGGACCCATATCTCAAAAATGCTGCAGTAAAAGGGTTTGATATGAGGTGTGCATATAGTATGGCATGTCCTTTATAAGAACTGACCATTGTTTTTTTTTCTACTTATTAGAAATGGTGTCTTTAAAGCCTTCTAAATCACCATTTGGACCCATATCTCAAAAATGCTGCAGTAAAATTGTTTGATTTGAGGTGTGCATATAGTATGGGACGTCCCTGATAAGAACTGACCATTTTTTTTTCTACTTATTAGAAATGGTGTCTTTATAGCCCTCTAAATCACCATTTGGACCCATATCTCAAAAATGCTGTAGTAAAAGGGTTTGATATGAGGTGTGCATATAGTATGGGACATCACTGATAAGAACTGACTATTGTTTTTTTCTACTTATTAGAAATGGGATCTTTATAGCCCTTTAAAATATAATAATGTCCCATATCTCGAAACTGCTGCAGCAAAATAGTTTGATATGAGGTGTGCATATAGTAGGGCATGTCCTTTATAAGAACTGACTATTGTTTTTTTCTACTTATTAGAAATGGTGTCTTTATAGCCCTCTAAATCACCATTTGGACCCATATCTAAAAAATTCTGCAGTAAAAGGGTTTGATATGATCTGTGCATATAGTATGGGACATCCCTGATAAGAACTGACTGTTGTTTTTTTCTACTTATTAGAAATGGGATCTTTATAGCCCTTTGAAGTGTAATAATGTCCCATATCTCGAAAATGCTGCAGTAAAATGGTTTGATATGAGGTGTGCATATAGTATGGGATGTCCCTGATAAGATCTGACTTTTGTTTTTTTTCTACTTATTAGAAATGGGATCTTTACAGCCCTTTAAAGTGTAATAATGTCCCGTATCTTAAAAATGCTGCAGTACAAATGGTTTCATATGAAGGGTGCATATAGTATGGGACGTCCCTGATAAGAACTGACTATTGTTTTTTTCTACTTATTAGAAATGTTTTCTTTATAGCCCTCTAAATCATTGTATTGTCCCATATCTAGAAAATGCTGCAGTAAAATGGTTTGATATGGGATGTGCATATAGTATGGCATGTCCTTTATAAGAACTGACCATTGTTTTTTCTACTTATTAGAAATGATGTCTTTATAGCCCTCCAAATCACCATTTGGACCCATATCTCAAAAATGCTGCAGTAAAATGGTTTCATATGAAGGGTGCATATAGTATGGGATGTCCCTGATAAGAACTGACTATTGTTTTTTTCTACTTATTAGAAATGGGATCTTTACAGCCCTTTAAAATGTAATAATGTCCCGTATCTTAAAAATGCTGCAGTAAAATGGTTTCATATGAAAGGTGCATATAGTATGGGGACGTCCCTGATAAGAACTAACTATTGTTTTTTTCTACTTATTAGAAATGGATCTTTATAGCCCTTTAAAGTGTAATAATGTCCCATATCTCGAAACTGCTGCAGCAAAATAGTTTGATATGAGGTGTGCATATAGTATGGCATGTCCTTTACAAGAACTGACCATTGTTTTTTTCTACTTATTAGAAATGGTGTCTTTATAGCCCTCTAAATCACCATTTGGACCCATATCTAAAAAATGCTGCAGTAAAAGGGTTTGATATGATGTGTGCATATAGTATGGGACATCCCTGATAAGAACTGACTGTTGTTTTTTTCTACTTATTAGAAATGGGATCTTTATAGCCCTTTGAAGTGTAATAATGTCCCATATCTCAAAAATGCTGCAGTAAAATGGTTTGATATGAGGTGTGCATATAGTATGGGATGTCCCTGATAAGAACTGACCATTGTTTTTTTTCTACTTATTAGAAATGGGGTCTATATAGCCCTCTAAATCACCATTTGGACCCATATCTCAAAAATGCAGCAGTAAAATGGTTTGATATGATTTGTGCATATAGTATGGTATGTCCTTTATAAGAACTGACCATTGTTTTTTTCTACTTATTAGAAATGGGGTCTTTACAGCCCTCTAAATTGCCATATGGACCCATATCTCAAACATGCTGCAGTAAAATGGTTTGATATGAGGTGTGCATTTAGTATGGCATGTGCTTTATAAGAACTTACCATTTTTTTTTTCCTACTTATTATAAATGGTGTCTTTATAGCCATCGAAATCACCATTTGGACCCATATCTCAAAAATGCTGCAGTAAAAAGTTTTGATATGAGGTGTGCATATAGTATCGGACATCCCTTATAGGAACTGACTATTGTTTTTTCCTACTTATTAGAAATGGTGTCTTTATCGCCCTCTAAATCATTTTATTGTCCCATATCTCAAAAATGCTGCAGTAAAATGGTTTCATATGAAGTGTGCATATAGTATGTGACGTCCTGATAAGAACTGACCTTTGTTTTTTTCTACTTATTAGAAATGTTGTCTTTAAAGCCCTCTAAATCGCGATATGAACCCATATCTCAAAATGCTGCAGTAAAATGGTTTCATATGAAAGGTGCATATAGTATGGGACGTCCCTGATAAGAACTAACTATTGTTTTTTTCTACTTATTAGAAATGGGATCTTTATAGCCCTTTAAAGTGTAATAATGTCCCATATCTCGAAACTGCTGCAGCAAAATAGTTTGATATGATGTGTGCATATAGTATGGCATGTCCTTTATAAGAACTGACCATTGTTTTTTTCTACTTATTAGAAATGGTGTCTTTATAGCCCTCTAAATCACCATTTGGACCCATATCTAAAAAATGCTGCAGTAAAAGGGTTTGATATGATGTGTGCATATAGTATGGGACATCCCTGATAAGAACTGACTGTTGTTTTTTTCTACTTATTAGAAATGGGATCTTTATAGCCCTTTGAAGTGTAATAATGTCCCATATCTCAAAAATGCTGCAGTAAAATGGTTTGATATGAGGTGTGCATATAGTATGGGATGTCCCTGATAAGAACTGACCATTGTTTTTTTTTCTACTTATTAGAAATGGGATCTTTATAGCCCTTTAAAGTGTAATAATGTCCCGTATCTTAAAAATGCAGCAGTAAAATGGTTTCATAAGAAGGGTGCCTATGGTACGGGACGTCCCTGATAAGAGCTGACTATTGTTTTTTTCTACTTATTAGAAATGGTGTCTTATAAATAGCCCTCTAAATCATTGTATTCTCCCATATCTAAAAGATGCTGCAGTAAAATGGTTTGATATGGGGTGTGCATTTAGTATGACATGTCCTTTATAAGAACTGACCATTGTTTTTTTCTACTTATTAGAAATGATGTCTTTATAGCCCTCCAAATGACCATTTGGACCCATATCTCAAAAATGCTGCAGTAAAATGGTTTCATATGAATGGTAAATACAGTATGGGACGTCCCTGATAAGAACTGACTATTGTTTTTTTCTACTTATTAGAAATGGGATCTTTATTGCCCTTTAAAGTGTAATAATGTCCCATATCTCGAAAATGCTGCAGTAAAATGGTTTGATATGAGGTGTGCATATAGTATGGCACGTCCTTTATAAGAACTGACCATTGTTTTTTTCTACTTATTAGAAATGGTGTCTTTATAGCCCTCTAAACCACCATTTGGACCCATATCTCAAAAATGCTGCAGTAAAAGGGTTTGATATGAGGTGTGCATATAGTATGGCATGTCCTTTATAAGAACTGACCATTGTTTTTTTTTCTACTTATTAGAAATGGTGTCTTTAAAGCCTTCTAAATCACCATTTGGACCCATATCTCAAAAATGCTGCAGTAAAATTGTTTGATTTGAGGTGTGCATATAGTATGGGACGTCCCTGATAAGAACTGACCATTTTTTTTTCTACTTATTAGAAATGGTGTCTTTATAGCCCTCTAAATCACCATTTGGACCCATATCTCAAAAATGCTGCAGTAAAAGGGTTTGATATGAGGTGTGCATATAGTATGGGACATCACTGATAAGAACTGACTATTGTTTTTTTCTACTTATTAGAAATGGGATCTTTATAGCCCTTTAAAATATAATAATGTCCCATATCTCGAAACTGCTGCAGCAAAATAGTTTGATATGAGGTGTGCATATAGTAGGGCATGTCCTTTATAAGAACTGACTATTGTTTTTTTCTACTTATTAGAAATGGTGTCTTTATAGCCCTCTAAATCACCATTTGGACCCATATCTAAAAAATTCTGCAGTAAAAGGGTTTGATATGATCTGTGCATATAGTATGGGACATCCCTGATAAGAACTGACTGTTGTTTTTTTCTACTTATTAGAAATGGGATCTTTATAGCCCTTTGAAGTGTAATAATGTCCCATATCTCGAAAATGCTGCAGTAAGATGGTTTGATATGAGGTGTGCATATAGTATGGGATGTCCCTGATAAGATCTGACTTTTGTTTTTTTCTACTTATTAGAAATGGGATCTTTACAGCCCTTTAAAGTGTAATAATGTCCCGTATCTTAAAAATGCTGCAGTACAAATGGTTTCATATGAAGGGTGCATATAGTATGGGACGTCCCTGATAAGAACTGACTATTGTTTTTTTCTACTTATTAGAAATGTTTTCTTTATAGCCCTCTAAATCATTGTATTGTCCCATATCTAGAAAATGCTGCAGTAAAATGGTTTGATATGGGATGTGCATATAGTATGGCATGTCCTTTATAAGAACTGACCATTGTTTTTTCTACTTATTAGAAATGATGTCTTTATAGCCCTCCAAATCACCATTTGGACCCATATCTCAAAAATGCTGCAGTAAAATGGTTTCATATGAAGGGTGCATATAGTATGGGATGTCCCTGATAAGAACTGACTATTGTTTTTTTCTACTTATTAGAAATGGGATCTTTACAGCCCTTTAAAATGTAATAATGTCCCGTATCTTAAAAATGCTGCAGTAAAATGGTTTCATATGAAAGGTGCATATAGTATGGGACGTCCCTGATAAGAACTAACTATTGTTTTTTTCTACTTATTAGAAATGGGATCTTTATAGCCCTTTAAAGTGTAATAATGTCCCATATCTCGAAACTGCTGCAGCAAAATAGTTTGATATGAGGTGTGCATATAGTATGGCATGTCCTTTACAAGAACTGACCATTGTTTTTTTCTACTTATTAGAAATGGTGTCTTTATAGCCCTCTAAATCACCATTTGGACCCATATCTAAAAAATGCTGCAGTAAAAGGGTTTGATATGATGTGTGCATATAGTATGGGACATCCCTGATAAGAACTGACTGTTGTTTTTTTCTACTTATTAGAAATGGGATCTTTATAGCCCTTTGAAGTGTAATAATGTCCCATATCTCAAAAATGCTGCAGTAAAATGGTTTGATATGAGGTGTGCATATAGTATGGGATGTCCCTGATAAGAACTGACCATTGTTTTTTTTCTACTTATTAGAAATGGGGTCTATATAGCCCTCTAAATCACCATTTGGACCCATATCTCAAAAATGCAGCAGTTAAAATGGTTTGATATGATTTGTGCATATAGTATGGTATGTCCTTTATAAGAACTGACCATTGTTTTTTTCTACTTATTAGAAATGGGGTCTTTACAGCCCTCTAAATTGCCATATGGACCCATATCTCAAACATGCTGCAGTAAAATGGTTTGATATGAGGTGTGCATTTAGTATGGCATGTGCTTTATAAGAACTTACCATTTTTTTTTTCTACTTATTATAAATAGTGTCTTTATAGCCATTGAAATCACCATTTGGACCCATATCTCAAAAATGCTGCAGTAAAAAGTTTTGATATGAGGTGTGCATATAGTATCGGACATCCCTTATAGGAACTGACTATTGTTTTTTCCTACTTATTAGAAATGGTGTCTTTATCGCCCTCTAAATCATTTTATTGTCCCATATCTCAAAAAATGCTGCAGTAAAATGGTTTCATATGAAGTGTGCATATAGTATGTGACGTCCCTGATAAGAACTGACCTTTGTTTTTTTCTACTTATTAGAAATGTTGTCTTTAAAGCCCTCTAAATCGCGATATGAACCCATATCTCAAAATGCTGCAGTAAAATGGTTTCATATGAAAGGTGCATATAGTATGGGACGTCCCTGATAAGAACTAACTATTGTTTTTTCTACTTATTAGAAATGGGATCTTTATAGCCCTTTAAAGTGTAATAATGTCCCATATCTCGAAACTGCTGCAGCAAAATAGTTTGATATGATGTGTGCATATAGTATGGCATGTCCTTTATAAGAACTGACCATTGTTTTTTTCTACTTATTAGAAATGGTGTCTTTATAGCCCTCTAAATCACCATTTGGACCCATATCTAAAAAAATGCTGCAGTAAAAGGGTTTGATATGATGTGTGCATATAGTATGGGACATCCCTGATAAGAACTGACTGTTGTTTTTTTTCTACTTATTAGAAATGGGATCTTTATAGCCCTTTGAAGTGTAATAATGTCCCATATCTCAAAAATGCTGCAGTAAAATGGTTTGATATGAGGTGTGCATATAGTATGGGATGTCCCTGATAAGAACTGACCATTGTTTTTTTTCTACTTATTAGAAATGGGGTCTATATAGCCCTCTAAATCACCATTTGGACCCATATCTCAAAAATGCTCTAGTAAAATGGTTTGATATGATTTGTGCATATAGTATGGTATGTCCTTTATAAGAACTGACCATTGTTTTTTCTACTTTTTAGAAATGGGGTTCTTTACAGCCCGTTAAGTGTAATAATTTCCCATTTCTAGAAAATGCTGCAGTAAAATGATTTGATATGAGATGTGCTCATAATATGGACGTCACTGATGAGAACTGACCATTATTTTTTCTACTTATTAGAAATGGGGTCTTTATAGCCCTCTAAATTGCCATTATGGACCCATATCTCAAACATGCTGCAGTAAAATGGTTTGATATGAGGTGTGCATTTAGTTATGCATGTGCTTTATAAGAACTTACCATTTTTTTTCCTACTTATTATAAATGGTGTCTTTATAGCCATCGAAATCACCATTGGACCCATATCTCAAAAATGCTGCAGTAAAAAGTTTTGATATGAGGTGTGCATATAGTATCGGACATCCCTTATAGGAACTGACTATTGTTTTTTTCTACTTATTAGAAATGGTGTCTTTATCGCCCTCTAAATCATTTTATTGTCCCATATCTCAAAAATGCTGCAGTAAAATGGTTTCATATGAAGTGTGCATATAGTATGTGACGTCCCTGATAAGAACTGACCTTTGTTTTTTTCTACTTATTAGAAATGTTGTCTTTATAGCCCTCTAAATCGCGATATGAACCCATATCTCAAAATGCTGCAGTAAAATGGTTTTATATGAGGTTTGCAATATAGTATGGGACGTTCCTGATAAGAACTGACCTTTGTTTTTTTCTACTTATTAGAAATAGGGTTGTGATGAGTGGGGCGGGGCCACGAGCCTCGAGAACGGAACGAGGCCAGTGGAATGATTGGAAATGAGCGACGCCTGCTCCACTCACCGGTCTTGCATCACGCGGTGGAGATGGAAGGATACAAAAGAGGGGCGACGACAGTGAACAACGATAGAGGGCCAGGCCAGGCCAGGCCAGGATTTTAGTTTGTGTTTGGTTTTTGTTTGTAAGCGACAGTTGTCCGTGAAGGGCTGTCGCAGTGTTTTGTGTTTATTTTGTTATTAAAAGCTTCATTTGATTGATGGCCGGTTTCCGCCTACTTCTTCCTGTGGATAAAAGTTTTGTACTCCGCTATAGGGGTCTTTATAGCCCTCTAAATCGCCATATGGACCCATATCTCAAAAATGCTGCAGCAAAATGATTTCATATGAAGTTTGTGTATAGTATGAGACGTCTGATAAGAACTGACCATTGTTTTTTTCTATTTATCAGAAATATGGTCTTTATAACCCTTTAAAGTGTAATAATGTCCCATATCTCAAAAATGCTGTTGTACAATGGTTTGATATGAGGGTGTGCATATGGTATGGGACGTCCCTTATAAGAACCAACTATTGTTTTTTCTACTTATTAGGACATTGGATCTTTTATAGCCCTTTAAAATGTAATAATTCCAATATCTCCAAAATGCTGCAGTAGAATGGTTTGATATGAAGTTTGCATATAGTATGCGATGTCCCTTATAAGAACTGACCATTGTTTTTTTCTACTTGTTAGAAATGGGATCTTAAAAGACTTGTGAAATGTAAATATGATCCTATATCTCGAAAAGGCTCCAGTAAAATGGTTTTATGTGAGGTATGGATATAGTATGGGATGTCTAATTTAAGAACTGACCTTTAATTGCTTCTTTCTCATCATAAAAAAGTATCTTCTAAATCAATGAATGTCCCATATCTCGTTTCTACTAATAATTGTAATGCTTTGAAAGGCTGAAATTATAGTAATACAGAGCAGTCAAGGAAAACAATAAGTTACACGAATATTAGAGCAGATGGGCAAAAAAGGTCGTCATATATCAAATCTGAACGTATAGATGAAAAAGCGCTCTGAAAGCACGTTCCCTCTCTGTTGTTCCTGCTATTGCCATAATTATATTAATACACGCGCATCTAAATTTCACTCGCGACTGGCTTGACGGTGTTTTTCTGAAAGTGCGGCTTGGTTGACCGCAGTTATATAATGGCTTGTCTCACATCTTGTGTTTGTGAGATCGTTGTTTCATGTCGTTGTGTTACCCCCATCTGGCTTCTGTGTTAGTTTGCGTTTGGATGTCTGTGTTTTCCCCAGAACCTCATCCACTCTCTGCAAGTTCACTCAGCCATGGACACTTACCTTCGGCTCTGTTCCCGTGCCACTCTCTCCTGCTGCCTCACGCCGTCAATTACCCGGACTCCTCACCTACACTCCACTACCGTCTGGACTTCTCACCGTCCACCGTCTCCCTGGAGTGTTATCGCCTCATCGTCTTTGTGTGTCTTTGTATTATATCTCATCATCTCATTAAA
>NW_020527162.1:0-49941 GCF_003368295.1 Carassius auratus | reverse complement strand
GTGTTATTTCGTGGAGTTTGTGCCCTTCTCTCCAGTTTCTCTCAGCAGTACTGAAGCTCATGCATGAATACCGTATTTGCACTTACATCTTCGTTTGTACATTATCGTGTAAGAATGTAGATATATGTTTATATGTGTATAGAACACACGTTTCTGTGCCAGCACTATTATGGGAAAGCAATGCAATATGTGGAGATTTAATATTGTCAAATGTTTTATAAACGCCTTTAGCTGCAGCTATGAACCCCGGAAGAACACAGCTTTTCTTATACATCTACGGCACTTGTGTTATTTTGTGATTTTTTTCAAGTGCAGAACAGACTGTGTGCCGTTCACAGACAGAAATGGTGATAAAAAATCGTCTGTCTTGTGTTTTGGTGAATCTCATAGAAATATTGTCACAGATTTCACCCCAAAAAATAATAAGTAATAAATAAATAAATCCTGACCTGACACAATAATTATTTTTCTTTATTTTATTTTATTTTATAAAATCAAGTTCAGTTAAACACATGTCTGGATCACCATGCATAAATAAATAATGATTTTTTATTTATTATTATTATTTTATTTTATAAAATGTAATTCTGTGCTACTGTGGTGTATGGTTCACAATTTAATAATTTTGATTTTCTTTTTATTATGTAAAATTACATTCAGTACAGCAAACACTACCATAATATAAGGTTTAAATTTAAATACATTTGTATCAATATTATTATTATTTTATTTATTTGGTTTTGTTTTCATTTTTAATTATTTAATAATGTATTTGGGGTGAAATATGACCTGGATCTTTTTATTTTTTACATTTATTATTTTATCTGTTATTTTCCTATTTTTTTATTATAATTTTTTTGTACAAAATACAGTCAGTACCACAAATGTTTTCATGATGTATTGTTCACAGTTTAAAACATTTCTAATATGAAAGTAATGTCATAATGTGACAAAATATTTTATTTGTGAAAATGTAGTATGAATTGTATTTATGCGAGTCATTTTTTTCTGATTAGCTCAGAAAGACACAGAGATGACTGACATTTTGGGGTTTTGTTGTGATCAGCAAATGTAAATTTAGATATGCTCTGAATATAAGACTTCATGTTTAAAGAGACAGCGATTCAAAGCAATATATTTGCAGTCTGTTGCTACATAAACCACACACGTCTTTTCTATAACCTGCATTTTTAGAATAATTTTCAAAAGCAAATGTCAATAAAAGATTTATGTAACACTATGCTTCTTACATGTTTGTGTAATCAATTGAAGTCCCGCTAAAAAGGGCCTCGTGACACCCTGCTATACCCCAGTGACAATAATGCAGGGGGGAATCAATTTTACCTTCATTTTTTAAGGTTATGGATGGTGGCAGAGAAATGCAAAACAGATAACAATTCTGAAAACAAAACAAAAACCACACAATTCGTAAAACACAACAAAAATTCAGAAAACATAACAAAAATTTTATTACAAAGTAAGCGCATTTCATACAATATATTTAAACTGAGCTACATTAAAACCATCTCCTAACTTTCTTCCATGACTCTGCTGTTTTCAGCATAGACAGTAAAAGAAATGGACATAGCGACCCCATTGGAACTCAATTGAGACAAATGAAGCCCGGTTTTAGCGTTTTTTAGCACTTCCGTTTCTGACGCGCAGACTCAAACGAAGCTTGAGGACGTCAGCAACCTGTCTGACAGATGTAAATCTTCTAGTAGCTGTGCGTGCAAACTGCCATCGTTAATCTTGCAGAGACGGCGAGCTTGAGCGGGGAGTTCTTTGTCGTGAGTGAGCAGGAGTAAGTATTCTGATTAATTATTTTGTATAGTATTTTAAAATGTAACGCCAGTACGCCATATTAAGTTAATTGCCTGCGAGCTTCTCCTCCTGTCTGTACGGTAATGCGACAGAGAGCCGAGTGGTTATGACGCAATCGTTAGCCTATTTTTTACAAAAACTGTTTATACGGGGCCATAATGTAACATAGAAGGTAATGGAGCCCTTTATACATTGTCGTATATCTTTAGAAATAAATAATGGACAAACAGAGTCTTTAAACGCCTCAGATGTAAAGTTATTCGCTGTCAAAGTGACGCCAAAAATGAATGGGAGTCAATGGGAATGCTAACGCAAGTGAAGTTCTGCTAAAAGATGGCAGCCCCCACCCGACTTCAACTTCCGGTCGAGTTCCTTGCCCCTTGGTTTTCAGCTCGTTCTTCCTGTATGTGTAGATTGACAGATGTCTCGTCCAATCAGTGCTGAGTAATCTGGAACCGGTCTCAAACTGTACCTACCTCTTCCGGTTATTCTGATTTGTCTTTGTGTTTTGTTTCTGAATTATTTTGTTTTCAGGTTTATCATTGCGTTTTCTGAATCATTTAGTTTTTTAGATTTGCATTTGTAATTTTGTTTTCAGAATTGTAATCGGTTTTTCACTTCACGGCCACGTAGTTATGCCTTACCATCTACTTAAATAAAAGTACAAAGCCACGCTGTTACAAGCTTTTTATTTTTTCAAAATCACTCAAACCTGTAATGTAGTTCGATTTCAAGAAGTAAAGGAAGGACTTGTTGGATTCTGTATTATCACTTTATTTTGTTTCAACCACAGTAGAAAGCAGCAGGTAAAAAAAATATAAAAGACAATATAATATGCTTAAATTTAATTTAAAGAAAGATTAAAATTATACATATATTTTTTTTTTTTTACTAAAACTATACAAACAACTTAATACCAATGTATTATTGCGAAAATCAATAAATTGTTGGCTTCATTTACCAATCGTTACATCCCAGGGGATGAAAAGAAAAGCCCTTCACTCTTCACTTCTGAGCCAGTCAAGCTCCACACAAGTTTTGATGTGCATTTGTACAATCGAAGGAACAATCAAACTTTCAATTGTGACCGGGCTAAAACAAACAAAAGGAATAATAAATGTGGGAGTAACAAACTTACTTAAAAAAAAAGACAACAAATGACATTTTTTACATCAGTCTACAAACACAAAATTAACAATCAAATGCCAGGAAATTATCTTTAAAGTTCTTACTTTCCACTTTTAATGTAAATTGCAATTGTTAGTTCCTGTCTCCATCACGGGGGATGTATTTAAGGTATTTAAACGATTGCAGCAAAAGGATCAGGGCCTTCTGTAACAAGATTTAGCCCATAGCATGAAGTGTGTCCACACACTTCATACTGTGTATTTTTCTTAAAGTCAGGTATGCATCTTTTACTCTCAGATTCATCTTTGAGATTAATTTGATATTTACGAATTGGCTATGTAATTGGCATAATCCTTACCTGACTGATAATAAATTGTTACATTTGGTTTACTCTGATTTACAAGTAGATTAAGTGAAGGCTATGTTTCCGCAAATCTGCGTCCAGGGTTAAGTGCATACTAAAACTCAGGCTAGATGGAGCATAGGGTACATCAGGTGAGGTTTTAGATTTCTGACTAACCGCTTGACTTTAGTTAAGTTATACTCAGTTGCATTAAATTAAAAATTAAATTTATGCATTTAGCAGATGCTTTTATCCAAAGCGACTTACAGTGCATTCAGGCTATACATTTTCACATATTATGTGTTCCCGGGGAATCGAACCCCCAACCTTGCGCTCTGGCTACTGTTTAGACTGACAAGTCTGTGATGACGGGGCACACTGAGCGACATAGATTTCTAATGAACGAGTAAAATATGAAGGAAAGAGTTAAATTAGAATAATCAAATGTCAGAAGAATAGTAATAATAATTGGAGACAGGCAAACAACCAATTTGCATTTTCAACCTAAATTCAAGGTCAAACTAAAATGGAGTCAGATTAGAATTGGATTTAAATTGAATAAATCCTGCCGCTAAAAAGTGTAAACACACAGGAAACCTTCGGCCAGCACCGGATAGCTTCATTGGGTGACTGGACTTTACAGTACAGTAGGATAAAAGAATTGAAATTATTGTGGACTACATTATCAGTCTATACTTATCAGAACACTGGAAATTTGAAACAAAGCTATTCGTGAATCAAAATAAATGTAATCCTTTCAGTAGTCAACAGCATTTTCACTGCAGTAACATGCCATTGCTGTGTACATTCTCCTGAAACAACAACAACAGAGAATTAAGTTACAAAAGTACTGTGAGCCTTTGAAACACTAAAGAAACTCTGAAATGTAAAAAGTATTTGAAACATATTTCAACTCAGAATAAAAGAATGTAATAAGGACTGTCATGATTAAGTATCTCTTATAAAAACAAAAACATGTAGCAGATGCTAGAAGCAGTTGAAGTAATAAAATTGAGATGTGAAAAAATCCAGTACATTGGAATACAGTTTCTCTTCATAATGAAGAAAAAAAAAACATTTCAAAACTTTTTCTAATCATTGCCCATAACACAAAGACAATGAATGTGATGTGATGATACCTGTGTCTGAGGATGATGATATCTTTCTGTCATCAAAGTGTTATTTCCATCTGACCTGCAACAGATAAAGCTGATTACAAAAACTATTGAGCTTGAGTGCATACAGTTTTTTTTTTTTTTTTGTAGAATTCAGTGCATGTTAATGTAACGTCAAAATATCTCTCATATTTAGCTGCAGAGTAAACTTAATGAAAAAATCAAATTGCATACAAATACAGTAATATATAAAAATACTCAAACTCATATTTCTACTGCCATACAGTAAAACATCATACATTCTGAAAAGTCTTTAAAACAAGGATATTTAAAAGCGAGACCTTTAAAAAAAAAGGTCTAATTTACCTTCTCCTTTTGTAGCACTGCAATACAATCAGAAGTACAAGTAGAAGTACTACTACTACTACTGCTACTACTACTACTTTTTTACCAGGCCATTTGGATTCTTCCCAATCAGTGCATTTTACCACTGCAAAAAACAAAAACAAAAAACAAAACAAAACAAAAGATGAGGCATGACCAGCAAGATTAATCCATTTCAGTATTGCCATACTGCTACATATTGAGTGACTATGCTGAAGTTTCATCTGCTATGCACGAGCATCATGAGCTCATTCTGTTTAAATTCACTTAAACTGTATTCATGTTGATATTTACCCCGTTCTACTGAAACTGGTTCTGTCAGACTGCTGTGATTGACATAACAGTCATAAATCCCTTCATTACTTCCGTTGATCTTCACACTGGACCTCATCTGAAAGGATCCATCATCATTTGGTCTGATTCCAGAAGATCTCTGATCTTTAAGGACAGTTTTGTTAAACCTAATGTCCATCTCAATATCTCTGGGGTAAAAGCCAGTGGTCAGACAGGTCAAAACCTGCTTATTTTGATCATTAGAAGCTTTCCTCAAAGTGGTGTGAACGTCTGGTTTACCTGGAGAAGAAAGAAGCAGAAAATCTAAAAATGTTCAAATATTTTGGTTATGTGTGCTGTGAAAAGAAAAAAAAGTACTGTAGAGAAGAAAGTAAGTTTACAGATTTGGAACAACATGAGAGTAAATAATGTAATCACTTTAACCAAATATTTGGTGCATTAATCTAATACAGAATGTCCGGGAACGGGAAACCATAGACAGCAGGGCTAGGCAAGAGCACACCAGGCAGAAAGCTAAAAGCATGTTAACCAGTGATGACAGGCAGAGCTAGTATCCAGCCTTAACACAGAAGGACTGAAACAGAAACACAATTAGGAGTGCAATGGATCGTAGATGATCTGTTCGAATCAGGCTTCAGGGTTTGGCACGCAAGTTTATCCTTTGAACATGTTATGTCTTGCCAGTTTACAGGTTCAAGCAATTTTAACTCATGCTTTCCGTGCACTCAGCTGCTGCCGCACACACGCAGAGATAGAGACACCACGTGAACAGCATATTAGAAATACCCATTTTGGCAAGTATTATATTAAACACAAAGCTGAGAAAAAAAGGGTAT
Source organism: Carassius auratus (assembly GCF_003368295.1). Lineage (NCBI taxonomy): Eukaryota > Metazoa > Chordata > Actinopteri > Cypriniformes > Cyprinidae > Carassius > Carassius auratus. The sequence goes on along the minus strand of NW_020527162.1, from coordinate 44,017 downwards.
GTTTCCGTGCATTTGGTCTTAAAGAGACAGATGTCAATAAATACCTGTTTCTGTCTGCTAATCAAACAACACCACAGCTCTTACGAAGATTAATCTGTATTTAAGTTTTGTGTTGTTTTACACTTAATTATTACATTTCTGCACCTGAATGCTACTGTTGCTTAGTTTATTTGTAACTGTGTTTTCTGTATTTATCTTGTAATTTGAGTAATTGTTATTTTTTTATTACTAACTAACCTCTTTATCAAACAATAATTATTTATTAATTATTAATGATTTATTATGCATTTAGAACTTACTCTTCTTTGAGTTGTTAAATGTGGAGATCCAGTCAGTGCAGGTTTTGAGGAAATATTTCAGGAATTTGTTTCGTCCAGTTTGCTGATCCCATTCTTTTTTGGTTTCTGTAGCTTTGGGGTTTTTCTCAATCCACTGCTGAGTGTCAGAATCAAAGGACATAAAATCCTCTCCATCAAACCCATATTCATCAAATGTTCTCAGACTCACTGTTCCTTCAGGAGATTTCTCTAGTTCACAACCGATTACTCTCTGAAGAACATGGGGCTCTACAATCACAGAACAACACTTATGAGAAACTTACAGTACATAAAAAATACAAGACATTTTATAACATGCCCGATAATGGGTGAATAAAGCATGAAACTCACCAAAGCGCTGAAAGTCTGTGCAGTTTGACAAAGAGTTTAACTGATGGAGGAACCAATCTCTAGAATCGGGTGGTGCTTCAGGAGGACTGATCCAGTCATCTGCAGTCAGGATCCAGTCTCTTTCTTCATTACTGTAGTGTTTGATCTGTTGGTCATCAGCAATAGCTACAGCACTGAACTCTGGAAGAGTGTCTGCTTTGGAAAGTGCTGTAAACTTGAAGTGGAGGTAATGATCCTCTGAAAAACAGACTTTTAGTGTATAAAACACATGCAATGAGAAAAGGTGAAAGGACTTAATACAAACTCTAATGTACTGTAAGTATTTTTTTAGCTCTTTTCTTTTAAAAAAGAATAATTGCTTTAATTGGACTGATTCTAAATTTAATTAGTTTATATTTCATCAACGTTCGTCCAGCGTCATGTTGATTGTTTCATATCATGACGATAAGCGGCAGCCGCAGCCCATTCCAACGGTCTATTTAACTGTCTTTCGTCTCTTGTTTGTCAGATCGCTTTTCTAACACGATGCTCAATGCACTTCTTCCCTTCAACCCAGGACCTTCTCCAATGAACGAGCCAAAGTCGCGTTCGTCCTGACGTTGCTCGTTGGGAGGGTGGCGTTATGGGGAACGGCGGTGTGGGAGAACCAAGATCCATGCTGTGCCTCGTACCAGACACTCGCCGAGGAGATGAAGCGGGTGTTCGATCGTGCCGTCGCCGGGAGAGATGTTGCAAGGAAGCTGGCTGAACTGCGTCAAGGAGAGGGATCAGTGTTGGACTTCTCCATTGAGTTCCACACCTTAGCGGTAGAGTGTCATTTGAACGAGGAGGCACAGTGGGACATGTTCCTGCATGGGCTAGCTGAGCGGAGGAAAGGCGGAGATCCCTGGGCCTTTGCCTCTTCTGCGAAGAGCTCATCATCATCTACGCTCCTCCCAGTAAGACTAAGATGGTCAGCACAATCTCACGACTGTCAAGCACTTCTGGGGCTGAAGGTAATTTAATGGACCATGCACTTGCACACAAACTTCAGATTCCTCATTAGATTCAAAACTTCTGCCGGCGTTTTATTGGCAACTTCAGCCAACTAGCCTTGACCTCCCCCAAAACTACTTTCACGTGGTCAAACACAGCTGAGGCTGTGTTTGCCAAACTGAAGGGTTGCTTCATTTCGGCCCCTATCTTAATTACCCCTGATCAGTTTGTGGTGGAGGTCGATGCGTCAGAGGTGGGGGTAGGTGCGGTATTATCCCAATGTTCTCCCTCAGACGACAAGGTGCACCCTTGCGCATTTTTTTCCTAGCATTTATCCCCTGCTAAACGTAGTTATGATATTGGTAACCAAGAATTGTTGGCAGTCAAGATGGCATTGGAGGAATGGCGCCACTGATTAGAAGGCTTGGGGGTTCCTTTTGCAGTATGGGCCGACCATAAGAATTTAGAGTACATTAGAATTGCCAAAAGATTGAACTCCAGGCAGGCTCAGTGGGCACTTTTTTTTCCCGCTGTTTTGATTTTACTCTCTCGTACTGCCCGGGTTCTAAAAACATCAAACCCCATTCATTGTCACGTATTTTTGACCTTTCCGAACTCCCGTCCACTCCCAAGTGTATTTTACCCGAGGTTGAAATGAAGGTCAAGACGGCCTTAGAAGGGGTAACGCCATCCTTGTCATCCAGGAGTTAACCGTATTACATTTTTGGTAAAGCAACTATTCTGGTGGCTCGTGACGTTCACAGTTTTGTTTTGGCTTGCTCGGTTTGTGCCACTGGTAAGACTTCCAATTAACCCCCTGTATGGGTTACTCCAACCGCTGCCAGTCCCTTCGAGACCCTGGTCCCATATCGCACTAGATTTTATTACCACCCTCTCGCCCTCCCAGGGCAACATGGTAGTTTTGACTGTGGTGAACCGGTTCTCGAAGGCGGCCCATTTTATCCCCTTGCCCAAATTACTCTCAGCCAAGGAGACAGCATTGACCGTCGTAGATCACATCTTTCGCTTACATGGCCTCCCAACAGCTGTGGTTTCCGACAGGTTTGGTCCATCCCACAACGCAATCTTCCAATCGACTTGCAGGGGCGGAGCCAGGGTATGGCCAGGGGTGGCCATGGCCACCATGGAAATAATCACGGCCACCCTACTGGCCACCCCGATCGTAATTGCGATCTATTATAAATAATACTAATAGTTTCTTTGATTTTGATCAGAATGACCTTGATTGATCATGGCAAAACGATTACATTCGGACGACGAAACTATCGTAATCGTGAATCACTTACAGGCAAATGCGGTATCGCAAGAGTTTCTGTAGCGCGCTTTTCTTTCCAACATTTGTAAAAAGTCGAGGACTGAGAGAGACGAGGAGTGAAGCTTCGCTTTTGTGCCTGGTTCAACTCGTGTTTGAGCACACAAACACATCTTTTCAGGTGAGTTATTAAAGTCAGATATTATTTTAGTTCCTTTCAACTATTTGTGTCTGAAGTTTTATGGATCCTTTGTTGAGGTCCATTAATTATTGATGATTCCTGCAGGTTAGGATCTGGTGATCAGAGTTAATTTAATAAACTCATTTTGAGTAGATGACATGGCTGACAGGAAACCAATTCAGGATACCGACGTCACATGATAAGCTCATGATTAGTTTTTCATAGTGGGAGTATATAACGGAAAACACATCATCCGTTGCGGAATCATGTTATCACTTCTCTTATTGCTGACAGGTTCTTAGCAATTTTTCTCCTTGACAGGAAATGGGTCCAGACAATTTGAGCATTGTTGACCCTTAGCAAATCATTAATGGCATTCAAACTACAGATGGGAGAAAAGAGTCTCTTTTAAATCCTTTGGAAAAAGTAGCCGATTGTGCAGTTTATTTGTGTGTTTGTTCACTGAGGTCCTACAGTACACTGTAAAATTGTAATTTATTTTTACATTATATTTTATATTATTATAAAACTATTTATAGTGTTTGTTAGTGAATGCAGTTTTAAGGTCGCTATTTTTACGGTGTTACATCAAATTCTGTGACCATCGTATTTTGTGACCGTAGAAGGCACTGTTGTAGGGAGTAAATATAATGTAATAATATACAGGTGCTTCTCAATAAATAATAATGTTGTGGAACAGTTAATTTATTTCAGTAATTCAACCCGAATTGTGAAACTCGTGTATTAAATAAATTCAATGCACACAGACTGAAGTAGTTTAAGTCTTTGGTTCTTTTAATTGGGATGATTTTGGCTCACAATTTTACAAAAAACAACCAATTCACTCTCAACTAATTAGAATAAGGTGACATGCCAAACAGCTAATCAACTTAAAACACCTGCAAAGGTTTCCTGAGCCTTCAAAATGGTCTCTCAGTTTGGTTCACTAGGCTACACAATCATGGGGAAGACTTCTGATCTGACAGTCCAGAAGTCAATCACTGACACCCTTCACAATGAGGGTAAGCCACAAACATTCATCGCCAAAAGAAGCAAGATGTGCAATGTCATCTGCTGGTGTTGGTCCATTATGTTTTTTGAAAACCAAAGTCACTGCCTTTCTCTGAGATTAAGGATGAAGTCTTTGTCCGATAGGTTACTGACAGTTTCGACTCCCTTGTCGAGCTGGCTCTCCGCATTGAAAGACGCTTCGACATGAGACGAAGGGCTCGTGGATTGGAGGCTTAGTTATTTTCCCCTTCCACAGCGACCCAGCCGCAACTGCCAACTGCTGCTGACCCCGAGCCGATGCAGCTAGAGGGACTTCGTATATCCACACGGGAATGCCAACGCAGGATTATGGATCACCTATGCATGTACTGTGCGGCCTCGGATCATTTTGTCTCCAGGTGCCCAGTAAAAGCCAACGCTCGTCAGTAGGCGGAGGATTGCTGGCGAACGCTACATCATGGGTCTCTCCGTCTAAGTCCTGCACTTCCCTTCCCGTACACCTCCACTGGCTGGGATCGTCTGTTTCCTGCTCAGAATTGCTTGATTCGGGGGCAGAGGGGAACTTTGTTGACGAGACTTGGGCTTTAGAACAAGGTATTCCCCTCTTAGATTTACAAGACTCCACCCCTCTGTTCGCCCTAAACGTCAGTTCCCTTCCTAGGGTACAGAGAAGGACTTCACCATTGACTCTCACTGTTTCAGGAAATCATAGAGAGACTATTTCTTTTTTTACTTTTCATTCCCCTTTTACTCCTGTGGTTTTAGGCCACCCGTGGTTAGTTCTCCATAACCCCCAGATTAACTGGGCGGAGGGCACTATTCTTTCTTGGAAATTGTCTTGTCATGTCGATTGACAGTCTTCTGCTGTACCTTCTGTCTTGCCCGTTACTGTTTTTCAGGAAGAGCCAGGTGATTTGTCTGGAGTGCCGGAGGAGTATCACGATTTGCGGGAGGTCTTCAGCCATTGCCGGGCCACTTCTCTCCCCCCTCATCGCCCGTATGACTGCAGTATAGATCTTCTTCCAGGTACAACGCCCCCCCGGGGTAGACTATACTCATTTTCCGCCCTCGAACGAGAGGCGCTCGAGAAATACCTTTCTGACTCGCTCAACGCCGGTACCATCATTCCTTCCTCGTCTCCAGCTCCCGCTCAACATCTTTGTGTTCGTCTACCTTGACGACATTTTGATCTTTTCGCCATCACTCCAGGTGCACGTCCAACATGTTCATCGTGTTCTTCAGCGTTTACTGGAGAATCGACTTTATGTAAAGGCCGAGAAATGTTCTTTCCACGCCCCCTCAGTTACGTTTCTGGGTTCGGTCATCTCGGCAGAGGGGATTAGTATGGATCCAGCTAAGGTCCAGGCGGTAACTGATTGGCCCGTGACCTCAGTCAAGTCCCAGTTTAGGTGGTCAGATTCTGCACAGACTGCGTTTGACGTTCTAAAATCTCTCTTTAATACCGCGCCTATCCTTCTTACTCCGGACTTCACTGAACAATTTATAGTCGAGGTCGATGCCTCTGAAGTGGGGGTTGGGGCTGTGCTTTCCCAGCGGTCCAGCACTGATGGAAAGATAAGATACACCCCTGCACCTTTTTCTCTCACCGTCTTTCTCCTGCTGAGCGCAATTACGACGTGGGCAACCACGACCATGGTCTCACTTAGCTCTCGACTTTATCACCGGGCTTCCTCTCTCAGAGGGTAACACCGTTATTCTGACCGTGGTAGATCGTTTTTCTAAGTTGGCCCATTTTATTCCACTCGCTAAACTCCCCGCTGCCAAGGAGACCGCCCAGATCATGGTTGATCATGTTTTTAAGCTACATGGTTTACCAACTGATATTGTGTCTGATAGAGGCCCCCAATTTTCTTCTCAAGACTCAAAACTCAGGCAAGAGTTTTGTTGCCTGATTGGGGCATCCGTTAGCCTTTTGTCCGGGTTTCATCCCCAGACGAACGGTCAAGCAGAACGGACTAATCAAATTGTCGCCCGTATGCTCCGCAGTCTCACCCATCAGAATCCCGCATCATGGTCACTAGAGCTGAAGATCTTTGCCCGAACCCGATCGGGCTTAATTTCTATCATCTTATGCGGGCTCGGGCTGAGCAGGTGTAACGGAGGCTTGCCTCTGGTGATTACGTTTTGGTTGCACCAGCAACTAAAGCAAACTCTGAGGTGTGGAAAAGTTTTAACCATGCTTATGTGGCGTGGCAACTTGAAGTTAATTAATTATAATATAACTACCGACTACGCCACCCCTCTAAAGTGAGGGGAACTAAATACTTGATGGAATTTAGACACACAGGTTCGTTACCATAGGAGGCAGAGACAGAGGCACTAGCGTATAAACTATTTATTAAATTCACAAAGTAGAAAATACACCTTTTAAAAGATCAGGCAAAGATATGATTCGACCAGGCATACATTAATCAGTTTTACGAAGGCTTACCCCTAGCAGGGTAGGCTAGCTGCAAAAGTGGCTATTCGTAAAAGCACACACACACACACATACACACAGTGAGGTGAGTGACTACAAACGACAATCCACACTCCGTGCTCCAAACACCACCACCACCAGGATACTAGGACAGCTAGCCACCCGACTCAGGGGCCTAAAACACAAAGAACACAAATTACTCAAATGTACAAAACGAAATTAATCTAAAGCCTGACTGACTAAAACAATTACCAAAACACACAACAAAATGTAAAAAATGAACAATGGTCACTTAAAGAAAACTGAAATGAAAAGGAAAGAAATATATATTTAAAGCAAAAGTTTTAACAATCACTACAAAATCAATCAAACAAAAATCAATTGTAACGAAAACAAACAATAACCAAAAACCATACAATGATACGAGCACAACAAAACAGCAAAACAGCAAAACAACAAAACAGCAAAACAGCAAAACAACAAAACAACAAAACAGCAAAACAGCAAAACAGCAAAACAGCAAAACAGCAAAACAACAAAACAGCAACGCCGTCTTTAATCTGCTATTATGCAGGAGGCGATCTTCCCCACCCGAAAACAGGCGGACGTTCCCAAAACTTTGTCCTACAGGTATTGACTACAGCGTTACACACACCTCATACAGTTGCTCACAGCACAAGTCTCAGAAGATTACTTGAATGAAATCAGTCTAACCAGGTGGCAAGAACAGCCTGAAAACCACAGCGAAGCCAGGAATAATGGGCTATTCAAGCTGCAAAAAGGCGACTCCAGCTACAATAAATTAATATAGTTAGCCGATGTCCAAGAGCTCATTGCAGCATTAGCCAGACCAGCTACAAACATACCTTTGTTAGGCGGAAGCGCACACGTACCGGATGGGCGGGGCCAACAATGACGCATCCCAGGTAGCCTAATCACAGCCTTTATAAAGCAATGACTGAGCCCTGATAGGCCGTTTCTAAGTACCAGGGTAGGGAGATTACCTACTTTGCCACAATCTGCCCCAGCTATTTTATCGTCGCCCCGACGATAAAACCACTCTAACCACTGACCATACTACTCAATTCCAAGGTCTAAACAGGGCAGAAACAGAATTGGATACAGTAGCCCTTGGCTGTACTACTTCACCTACTGCCCGTGGGAGATGGTAACGGTTAGGATGCTGCCCAGCGTTAGCCCTCCCTGTACGTCGCACAGGACCGGCACCAGGATTAGGCTCATCTGCTGGCAGGGGCTCTACAACCAATGAGGTCGCCGGCTTTACACCAGATTGTCCAGCGGCCCCCAAGAGAATTGGTTCAGTAGACTCTGCTATGCTCTGCATTGCAGAGGGACCCGACGACACCAGGTCCTGCATTACTGGCCTACCCCCTACTTGGGGAGTTTTAGGGACCAAGGCCCACAAATCCATTTCGTCCAACGATGAGGACTCCTCCAATGGTGGTGCCTCAACTACCTCTGGTATTTCTGAAACGCCAGAAATAGGAGAATCTTTTTGTATCCTAATTTTTAACAAGGAACGGTGGACATGCTTTACCCTACTCGAATCATCCACAGGTGCTATGGTATAAACGGAACCTCCTGTTTCAGGTGCTCTCACAACCTGATATACCACCGGGCTCCAGATATCCTGGATCTTACGGCGGCCTCTCACGCCATAATTACGGAGGTAGACCAGCTGCCCTTCTCTCAGTGGTACATCCCGAACATGCAAGTCATGCCTTTCCTTACGACGATTTGCAGCTGCCTTTAAGTGTTGTCTAGCTCCTTCAAACGCCACCTGCAATCGAGTTTGATGCTCCAAAACCCAGTCATTCACACCACTAGACCCCCTCTCCTGGCCCCTACCCAATAAGACATCAACAGGGAGCCGAGGCTCTTGGCCAAACATTAAAAAATAAGGAGACTCACCAGTGGATTGATGAGGAGTGGTGTTGTAACAAAAGAGTAACGGAGGCAACGCAGAGGGCCAGTCCACCTTTCTGGGATTGGGCAAAGTGCGCAAAAGACCGTGCAAGGTTCTATTAAAGCGCTCGCATTGCCCGTTACCGGCCGGATGATAAGGGGTCGTATGGGACTTTTCAATCTGATAAAGGCTACACAGTTGTTGGATGAGGGAAGACTCAAAATTCCGACCTTGATCGGAATGAATACGAACAGGGACGCCAAACTTGAAGAACCACTCGGTCACTAAGACCTGGGCCACCGTTTCTGCCCGTTGGTCCCGGGTGGGGACTGCCAACGTATACTTGGTGAAGACATCTAGAGCTGAAACAACGAATCGATTTAATCGATTAAAATCGATTATTAAAATAGTTGTCAACTAATTTAGTAATCGATTCGTCGCTAAATAAATTTTATTTGCCATAAGCGGCTCATTTCGTGCATATTTCAAATCTGCGGTGACCAAAGTGTGGCAGTAATGAGCCACCGGAGGTTTTACTCAGCCAGTACAGCAGGTGAAGTAGCGAATAGCCAATAGCTGGCCTCGTTTTATGTCACGTGCTTCCCGAACAGCGTCTCTGCAGCATTCAGCGGGAAGTGGGAGTACTTTACTTTGAGCCTTCAAAATGAAGAGTAACCTGTAAACTCTGCACTACTGAACTGTTTAAGGGGCCGTTCACATATCGTGTCTTTTGCGTGCTCAAGTTCGTTATTTCCTATGTAGGCGCGCAGTATGCACTCTCATAATGGAAGCGACGCGGTAGCGACACGCACGCGGTGCGATGCGCCCGTTTTTCCAGGCGCGTCCACACCGCATCCATTTATCCTTTGCTGAAATTTCCGGGTCTTCATGGAGAGGGCACGTCATGGTTGCTTAGCAAAGGCAGACGCCTCAGGGGCGCTTTGGAAAGAAGGAGAAAGCGGCGCGACTAGCGGCGCGACTAGCGTTTTACACGCGTTTTTAGAAACGTTTGTTTTTAAATGTTTGAGTATATTTAAAATGCACTTCTTTTCTAAGTATTCACTGCTCTTTTTCACACAGCAGGTTTTTTGTGTGTGTCCCAATTTTTTTTCTGGACAACCTTCTGATGGATTTTACTTTAAATTGTGAGTTCCATTCAGGTTTCATGCCATTGGCACTTTTTTTTTTCCGAAGGATTGTTTACAATTTCACAGCATAAGCTATAAAGCTTTTTCCCAGTAAATAATAAAATACAATGCACTGCAATTTTATTCTGTTTTATCCTTATACTTCGTGGAAATATGTTCTCAAAGATTCCTTAAGCTTTGTTTGGGATGTTAAACTACTTTAGGAGCTCTAAGGACTGCCATGGTGAAAACAATATTTGAAATCTCCTTGTGAATTTTGCTAGAGTATGGGTCAGTGTTTTGATTGCAGAAGAGTTCGACAAAGGATTACTAACATAATAAAACAACTCCATGTATATTTTTGATGAGGATATGACAATGCAAAATGGTTAAAATCTCTTAAAAGTCTATGCTGAATGATAAAGACCCTTTATTAATAATTTCATTGGGGAAAAAATGGAAAAAACTAAAATATAAGTACATAAACCGATTAATCGATTAATCGTAAAAATAATCGACAGATTAATCGATTATCAAAATAATCGTTAGTTGCAGCCCTAAAGACATCAGTCATCACCAAGACATTCTCCAGCCCCAAACGGGAAGGCTCCAACAGAGTAAAATCAATTGCCAAGATTTCATTCGGTCTAGATGCCAACAAATGGCCCATAAAGCTCTGAGCAACAGGTTGTGAATCTTTGGCAGCCTGACATCTTTCACAGTCTCGACACCACTGAACTACATCTGATGTCAGGCCTGGCCAATAACAACATTGCTGCACCAATTCGGTGGTACGGTCGACACCTTGGTGCCCATGACCTTGATGCATTTGAGTCAGAACCTCTCCCCGCAAGACAGATGGAAGGACTTGCTGAAAAATCTCCTCACCACCATCCGGACGGAAAATACGTCGATGTAAAATTCCTTGCCTTTCCAACAACTGATCCCACTGACGCAGTAGGACTAAGCCAGGCTTAGATAGCAGTTTACGCTCCTTCAATGTTGGCCGTATCCCCTGCTTCCAAAAAGGTAAAATCTCCCCTATAACCGGATCCGCCTCCTGCAAAACCCTCAGATCACCTGCAAAACTAGGCAAGGCCAAAACCACAGACTGGGTCACCGGTGCCGCTTTCTCTGCCACCAGTACTTGCCCCACACCAGCTGGAACCTCAGTCCCAGGCAGCCATTCTCTTACTTCCAATGGGGCAGGGGTGTTCTGTCTCGACAATGCATCGGCGTTCTTGTTACTTCTACCTGACCGATACCTGAGGTCAAAATCAAAAACGGCGAGCTCGGAAGCCCAACGTTGCTCGGTAGCCCCAAGCTTAGCGGTGGTCAAATGACTGAGGGGATTATTGTCTGTAAAGACAACACACTTATGCCCTAAAAGATATTCCCTAAACTTCTCGGTCATGGCCCACTTGAGCGCCAAAAACTCCAACTTCATGGAGCTATAGTTGGACATATTGCGCTCAGTGGGCCGTAGACCGCGGCTAGCATACGCGATTGGTCGTACCCTACCCCTTGCTCCTGAGATAGAACCGCCCCCAATCCCCCATAACTAGCATCTACCTCTAAGATGAAAGGCTGGGAAAAATCAGCGTAAGCAAGCACTGGAGCAGTAGAAAGTCTGCCTTTCAACTCAGCAAAGCTCAGCTGGCACTGTTCAGTCCAGGCATCAGAAAAACCATGACTCCTTCGAGTCCTGGACTTACCGGCAGTCCATTCGGCCACCAACTTATGCAGCGGGGCCGCCAATTTTGCGAACCCTTCCACAAAGCGGCGGTAATAACTACTAAAACCCAAGAATGAACGCAATTCTGACACACTGGTGGGGCATGGTCATTTAGCTACAGCCTCAATTTTCCGAGGGTCAGTAGACACTCCCTGCGCCGAAATGACATGTCCCAAATATCTGACTTCCCGTTGAAAAAATGCACATTTACTCAATTTGGCCTTTAGCCCCTCCCGCTCCAGACGACTCAAGACAACTTCTAGCCGCTCTAGGTGCTGAGACACTGAGGAAGAAAACACTATGATGTCATCCAGATACAGTAGTAAGGAACTGCACTGCTGATCGCCAAACACCCGTTCCATTAGGCGCTGGAAGGTACTTGGGGCATTACAAAGCCCAAAGGGCATCCGATTCCATTCAAACAACCCGAAAGGGGTGCAAAAAGCAGTCTTGGGTCTATCTTGGTCAGTGACAGGGACCTGGTTGTACCCACTAGCCAAATCCATAGTGGAAAACCAACAGGCCCCTGTCAGAGAGTCCAATGATTCCTCAATGCGCGGGAGCGGGAAGGCATCTTTTCTTGTTTTCGCATTGAGCTGACGGTAGTCAACGCACATGCGCAAAGTACCGTCTTTCTTTTTGACAAGAACAATTGGAGAAGCGTAGGGGCTACAGCTCTCCCTAATAATGCTGGCCTCCAACAACTGGTTAATGTGGGACTTCACCACCTCATATTCCGAAGGTGGAATACGCCGGTACCGCTGCCTAACAGGGACAGAATCCAGCAAGGGAATGTCATGAGAAATCAAGTTGGTACATCCTACATCACCATCATGGCATGAGAATACTGACTGGAACTTATATAAAAGAGCCCTGACCTGGCCCTGTTCTACTTCTGGCAAAACAGACAAATCAACTGTTTCAATCTGTTCCTGTACAGTGGCAGTCGCAGCTAAGGCTTGGGAACCTACGGTGGCTACAACAGATTTCACTTCAGTTACCCCAGCAGGCAGACTTACCATACAAACACTATTTAGCACTCCCAAAACGGTTTTAGAATGCAGCATAACATCCGCAGTTCCCACATTTACCATAGGCAAGTAGGCAGTGCCTCTTATGACCTGTACCAGCGCTGGAGAAGCCAACAAACCCGCGGGCAACCCAGACTCTGGGGGCTCAAACAGTACTAACCCCGCTGCATATTGTTCAGAACAAGTCGCTGCTACAAACTTCATCGTGCCACCTGGGATGCGACATGACTCACGACCCCGTAACCTAACCGGACCAGGGTGCCTTGCTGAACCCTGGTCTTCCAAACGGTGACAATATTGAAGTGCCTGCATGACAAAGCTAGGGGCCTCAACGGTTACAGCAGACTCGAAAAGAGCAGGGCCATGTTGTCCAAATAACTCCTGGTAACAACGGCTCAGGACATTCATCCCGAGTACCCCTGGGACTTGGTCACAAATCCCACCAGGAGGATCCCGGACAACAAGCACTCCACACTCCGAAATCACTTGCCCACACAATTCGACATCCAGTTCCATGTAGCCAATATATGGAATCGAAAGACCGTTTGCAGCCCGAAGTTGTAGCCACTGGCACGACTTAAGTCGATCCGGACCCCATGGTTCAAAATATTTACGAAACCAACTTTCCGTTATTGTGGACACCATGGAGCCAGTATTGACCAAACATGAAATTTGGACCCCACCCATTCGAATAACAAGGTGCGGGCATGAAGACATTAAATGAGACATACTTGAAACACTAGAGCCGGTCAATTCCCCAACCGCGCCTTGGCTCGGCGACACGGTGGGGACTAGTTTCCCGACAACGCAGATGGACCAGGCTGTCTACCCTCAGATGACGACGCAGTGGGCAAAGGGGGTTGTGGACGAGGGGGAACACGCTCCCCATCGCACTCTCTAGCAAAGTGGCCAAGTCGTTGGCACCTCCTACATATAATGGGGCCGCGGTGAGGAGGCTGACTACGTGACTGAGGGGCCTGCAAGAGAGCAAAATTTTGAGTTAGCTTATTTAATTGCTCTTGCTGTGATCTCAGCATTTCCCTCAGTTCACCTAGTTCAGAGCGCTGAGGAAATCTACCCACCCCTGACTCACCTTGTACACCATACTGAATCCCATAGGCGGATGGAACGAAATTGCTTCGTCCTCTCGTACTCCCCAACATTCCCTCCCTTTCCCATCTAAGAGCTTCGCTTCGAACTTCCAACAATGTTAACATTGGCTGACGACGTATTAACTGTTTTAATTCTCGGCGAAGGGCCACGTCACAAACATGTTCAATGAACTGATCGCGTAGCAAAACTTGTGAATTTGGAATAACATACGGCGATCGCTGCGTCACACGTTCTAGGAGACCCATCAAAGCTAGGGAAAACTCCAACAATGATTCACCCTCCTGCTGCTTTCTAGAAAAAAATGCCTCCTGTAATGAGACATATGACTGTGAGCAACCATATAATTCCCGTAACACCAAAATAATTTTATCTGGATCATTTCGCTCAATCTCCGAACGGTACCTAATCTCTTCCCTTGCCTCCCCCTCCAAGTGGTCAAACAAGAAGAAAGCTTGATCAGAAACAGACAGGTGACGAGCCTGCATACAAGCTTTGGCCTCTTCAACCCACTCATCAATGCTCAGACCAACCCTGCCATTGAATTTTTGACATTTCCTGTCTCGAGGTACAAAAACGAATCGTTCTGGCAGGACTGCCTGTGCACTACTTGGCTGAGGGGGGCAGCAACAGAAGGACCAGGAACAATAGAAGGTGCATCACTAGGGCCAGGAAGCGCAAGAAAGTGGTCTTGACGCAACCTCTCATTTTCTGCCCGCAACTGAGCTACTACTTCCCTCAATTCCTGTAACTCTTCTTCCATAATTTTGACGGCCGTAACACTTACCAACAAGAGGGAGTAGACTCACAAAGAATCAGAATCCACCAGACGTGCGCTGCTGTTTTGCTGCTACTCTTTACCAATCTCACTGCAACAGAAAAATAAAAGAAAAAACAAAAAAACACAACCACTAATACCAGTGTCTCCGCCAAACACGGTATCCTGCCGACTACGCCAGAATGTGGCGTGGCAACTTGAAGTTAATTAATTATAATATAACTACCGACTACGCCACCCCTCTAAAGTGAGGGGAACTAAATACTTGATGGAATTTAGACACACAGGTTCGTTACCATAGGAGGCAGAGACAGAGGCACTAGCGTATAAACTATTTATTAAATTCACAAAGTAGAAAATACACCTTTTAAAAGATCAGGCAAAGATATGATTCGACCAGGCATACATTAATCAGTTTTACGAAGGCTTACCCCTAGCAGGGTAGGCTAGCTGCAAAAGTGGCTATTCGTAAAAGCACACACACACACACATACACACAGTGAGGTGAGTGACTACAAACGACAATCCACACTCCGTGCTCCAAACACCACCACCACCAGGATACTAGGACAGCTAGCCACCCGACTCAGGGGCCTAAAACACAAAGAACACAAATTACTCAAATGTACAAAACGAAATTAATCTAAAGCCTGATTGACTGAAACAATTATCAAAACACACAACAAAATGTAAAAAATGAACAATGGTCACTTAAAGAAAACTGAAATGAAAAGGAAAGAAATATATATTTAAAGCAAAAGTTTTAACAATCACTACAAAATCAATCAAACAAAAATCAATTGTAACGAAAACAAACAATAACCAAAAACCATACAATGATACGAGCACAACAAAACAGCAAAACAGCAAAACAACAAAACAGCAAAAACAGCAAAACAACAAAACAGCAACGCCGTCTTTAATCTGCTATTATGCAGGAGGCGATCTTCCCCACCCGAAAACAGGCGGACGTTCCCAAAACTTTGTCCTACAGGTATTGACTACAGCGTTACACACACCTCATACAGTTGCTCACAGCACAAGTCTCAGAAGATTACTTGAATGAAATCAGTCTAACCAGGTGGCAAGAACAGCCTGAAAACCACAGCGAAGCCAGGAATAATGGGCTATTCAAGCTGCAAAAAGGCGACTCCAGCTACAATAAATTAATATAGTTAGCCGATGTCCAAGAGCTCATTGCAGCATTAGCCAGACCAGCTACAAACATACCTTTGTTAGGCGGAAGCGCACACGTACCGGATGGGCGGGGCCAACAATGACGCATCCCAGGTAGCCTAATCACAGCCTTTATAAAGCAATGACTGAGCCCTGATAGGCCGTTTCTAAGTACCAGGGGAGGGAGATTACCTACTTTGCCACACTTATAATGAGAATAATGAGTGAATAACGACGCACCATCAGTGAGCGCAGGAGCGCGCTGAATCTACAGTGGATTCAATCATTGTCCTCCACATAAACATGTAGACCTAGCCTAATCTCTGTGAGTAAAGGTTTTTCAAATGATAACTAAATATTCATTGAGTCTTAAATGCATAATGTTGACAGAGTATTTACGCTAACGTTGGCATTATTCTTTTATTAAATAAAGCAAATCCGGCAGAGCCTTTATCTTAATTTCTTAAAACTATTCAAGACTAGTACTTTTACTTGAGTAAATATTTCTAGAATTACTTTTACTTTTACTTGAGTAAAGTTTTTGGGTACTCTACCCACCTCTGAAAAGTGCATACTGAGTTTTTTACACTGTTAAAGAGTTGGATTCCCATGCTAAACATGGACAAAGTTTAAAAAATTAAGTTGTACGTTTGAAGGAGTATTTTTGTTCCCAAAATACTCCTTCCGGTTTGTCACAAGTTTGGGAAAGTTTTTTTCGAGTATGGCTCTGTGTGACGTTAGATGGAGCGGAATTTCCTTATATGGGTCCTGAGGCACTTCTGCCGGAAGAGCGCGCTCCCGTATAGCAGAGCACTGAGAGCACAACAGACTTCACTGATCAGAGCGAGAGTGTCGCCAAATGTCACAAAAGAAGTGTGTTTTTGGTTGCCAGGGCAAGACAACCCTACACAGATTACCAAAAAAAACCCCAGCATTAAGGGACCAGTGGATGGAGTTTATTTTTACAGAGCATCAACGGAGTTGTGCAAGTGTTTGTGTTTGTTCCCTGCATTTCGAAGATGCTTGTTCACAAGGCCCAGTTTGACGACGGATTTGCGTATCGTTTATTTCTTAAGGATGATGCAATCCCAAGGAAAAAGGGTCACGATCGTGTGTTGGAACCGCAGGCGGTGAGTAAAACTGCTTAAAGTATCTCTGCCTCCTTGTTAGTGCGTCCGCCTCCCATCGGAGACCCGGGTTCGAGCCCCGCTCGGAGCGAGTCGTTGCTGCTGCTGCTCTCGTTCAGTTTCAGCCTCGGGATCTGATTCTGGATCATAAATAAATGGCTGAATCTGACTGTAAGCCATGGCTTCTTTGGATGATGTTTTTTTTTTCCTCACGGTAATGTCACAACTTCCAAACGCTCTCAACGCAAAAGCCTACTGGCACTCATGATTCTTTAGCTCCTCCCACACATCACGCCTCTAGGCGCTCTTGTTTTTCCGGGAAAAATCGGTACAGACTATCTTTCTCTTTTAAATATAATAAAACTAAAGAGTTTTTTGAGTTATGAAAGAAGCAGTACTACTCTATAGGTACTCCAGATTAACAGGATATTGAGTGTAAACGAGCATTTCACCCCCCCTTTAACAACTTATTTAACTTGAGCCAACGCTGCTAATACACACATACATTTGTTAATAAAATAAATAAAACGAAAACATGTATGTTTGAACGCTAGTGAATAAAAGGAAACGATCCAAGTCACTTCCAGGGAGGCATGTTATACACGCCCCCGTCGCTTGACTACACCCCCACGTCAAATCAGTGCCAGAAAGCGAGACGTGCAGAAACCTGTTTTTATACAAACCTGTCTATGGCAGAAACGTGAAGCCCAAAGGGAAAAATAGTATCACAAGCTCAAACTTGACGGAAACGAAAAAGGGTAAAGGTAAGCATTGCAAATAAATTAGTAGATATGGCCATGGAATATATGTGCTGCAAAATCATTGCTTTTGCGCGGTTACATTTTCGTTTTGCAATTCTTAATTTTTGTTTGCAAAAAGCACATTTCAGAACAGGTTAACTTACATCCACAAGCTCCTGGAGTGCTATTGCGTTCTCTATTTCACTTTTCACAGTTTAGTTTTCTATGACGATGTGTGGTCGGATGCTGATGGTTTTCAATGTTACTTGTTCATTTTAATAATATATATAGATAGATAGTTATTTCACTTTAATGGCAATGTATAGGTCCTTTTCTATTACATTAAAGTGAAACTGAACCAAAGCATAGAAGCCTGAAAAAATAGCTCATAAGATGAAAACTTAATCATTTGCATCTATCTATCTATCTATCGTTACACCGGTGGATCGTCTACTGAAAGTAATAACAGTGTTCTTACCTTGGTGTGCATCGCCAAGAAAACAGTCAAACAAAAAAAATAAAAACACAAAAAGCAAAAACATTCTAGAAAATGTTTCAAAACTACAACCTATTAAATACTTTTTGTCCTTCACATTTTCGATGTCCTACCGGAGCAGCACAATGCTAATAACAGAGGAGGACTCCTTCCTTAAAGAGTGTGTTCTGCCTGGAGCGAGGAGCCGATCCTTTAAAAGTAGGAGCGTCATGGTTTTCACTCGCTCCAAGAGCACTCCATCACGAATAAAATTAATTCCAAACAGCACGCAATATAACTGCATATTCAGAAATGATTATTTGTGAATAATGGCAAGATGCCATGTGTGACGTGTTTATCTTTATAGCATCCTTACAGTACTTTATGTAATTGACAGGTCCTCAAAGAAACGTCTCTTCAGTCTTTAGGATGGACAGATTTTTGTCTCTTAGCTGTGAATCTAAAGATGTCTCTGTGCTCTGATTACTGTACAGAGAGACAGAAGAAGATCTCAGAGAGGCTTCAGGACCTGTAAGATGCAGAAGCAATGCTTAAGGCCAGTGAGTATGAAGAAGTGTTATGACAATACATTTCACAACTGCATTATCTTTGCCTTATGATACTGGGGTAAAATCACCCTCCAAACCACACAGTTTCATAATCACTATATTCTTATGAATAACACATTGTAAAATCTTACACATAACAGATAATGATCTGGGCTTAATGCAGGGAATACAAGAGCATCCTTCATAAAAGCATAATCCCAAAAAACACCAATAAAGAATACCTTTTATCTTATCTCTGACATAGTAGATGTCAAACAGTATGATTTCTGCATTCAGTCCTCACTGGAGAGTAGACAGGGATTGTGTCTTTGTCCTGTGAGAGCAAAAGGAAACATTAAACAGACTATCTCTTGCCTTTCAAATATGAAATAAGTCTCAAATAAACTACAGCTGATATAAAATAATGTGAACAAGATTTATTCATGTGCTCAAACCTCTTCAGAGACGAGTTTGGGTGTTTTCAATCTGAAAGATAAACAATTAAAACAGCACACACACACACATGTCTGGTCATCCTTGTGGGGACTCTCCATAGGTGTAATGGTGTTTATACTGTACAGACTGTATTTTCTATCGCCCTACACCAACCGATTTTAAATGCAACAAACTTGCGCTCAAGCTTGCTAATTTTCAGAAGCAAACCTTGGAGGCCTGTAAGCTTGCCTTTTGCCACAATTTTTCCGACATATCTTCTCACTGCACATTCTGTAATTCTAATATTGAAACAATACCACATCTGTTTTTTGAATGTGATTATGCAAAAGAGTTCTGGAAAAAAGTAGCCTGGCTAATATTTTCTGCTTATTACAAACTCTTTACATTTGAGGTTGTGAATGTGCTGTTTTTGATTTGGGACACCGGTCAAAGGAGATGGATGACAGATTAAAATTGCTCACTTTATGTGACGAGTTTCATCTTCATAAGTGTAAAGTAACTTTTTCGAAGCCCAACTTTAAACTATTTTGTGTTGATTTAAAATTATTTTATGACTCTCTTTGTTTATCAGCTAATAAGAAAGCTGCTAAAACTTCTTTGTTGCTTAAATAAATTATGGTTTCATTGTAAGTTCATGAATTTCTGAAGATTTATTATTTATTTGTGTATTCCCAATGTTATTTATTTTTATTTACTTTTATTCATCTTTTGTATTTGTAATGTCTATGAATCTTTTGTGAATTGTTTTTTTTAGTAGACTATCCCTTATCTACTGCCTTGCTTTACTCTGAGAGTATTGTATTATTATTATTTTTATTATTTTTTTGTGTTTGATATTGTATCCCCTGTGCATTTTGTTAAATAATAATAAAAAAAGTTCTGCTACAAGATGGCGGCACGCAGCCGACTTCAACTTCCGGTCGACTTCCTTCCCGCCTGGGGTTACTTTTGAAAACAACCCCGCTGCCATGTGGCATTCGTGTGATAATGACGCTATAGACAAACGCGGGCATGCTCGCCAGTGGCCGGTAAATTTTTTTACCGAAATGGACATTTACACACTCGATTTGGTTTTTGTGTTTATCCTTGATGTACACTGTGGTAAGAACCAAAATCTTAAATAAATTCCTCTGCTACCCTGATAGTTACATCACGAAGACGTCTATTTAACGTCTGCATTACATCTGCAAGACTAACGTTACTTTTTAGACTATTTACTCATCTGCAATACGACTATAAGACGTTTCCCATCAGATGTCAAATAGACATTTAGAAGATGTTGTTAAGATGTTCATGATTTGGAATTGGTGGTCATGGGCGCCGTTCACATGGGACGCCCCGACCATAATTTTAATATTGTCTAAAATATCCAGGTTTTTGCAGTTTGCACTGTGCAGGTCGATCGTGTGAGACATTCATGAGAGCAGAGCGACGGCTATGCTATGGAATCGCTCTTGCATCTACTTTTTTTGATCGGAGCGCAAAACAAAAGAACGAACAAACACGTGCGCTTATCATGACGCTTTGATCTTTCCCTGTGGATCTCACGCGCAGCGCCACGATTGGTCGATTATGTACAATACCTGCATGTTGTTGCTTAAACTTCTTTTGATGTTTTAGGCAATATTAAAATCATGGGCGTAGGTTTGGTCTCAGCTTTGGTGGGGACACTCCCATAACTTAATACTATTTTCCACAGAATATGCATTTGAAAACCTGGTCAGTCACTACAGCTAGTTTATTTTTGTGGTTAGCTAGTTATTTTGCCTACTTACACTCTGACTCTGCTTTATGAAAAAGCTTCTTATGTCCCCTTTCTTCTTCTTGGGTGGCATCTACAAAGTACAAAAGGGGGCAACCCCCCCCCCAAATATTAATATTTTTAAACTCTGGCCTTTGTATGTGGCAGAGAGACAGCCCTTGTAACTTAGCGTCAGCGTCGTCAACATCCGCTCGCTGCTAGTGCAAGCACAAAAGTAGTCCCGGCACGCGCGTGTAGCATGTCTGATATCCCGCCGCCAATCAAATTACGGCGTTTCTTGTACTGTCGTCGTCCTGGCCGTTAGAATCGATCCAAATAGCAGTGCAAAGATCCAAATAGCAGTTCAAGCGAGCTTGCTAAATATTGGTGGGGACAAATTTGTAATCTCAAAATATTGATAGGGACTAGTACCTAGCGTCCCCCCTAAACCTACGCCCATGATTAAAATCCTGACCTGGACGTGTCCTGTATGAACGGTGCACGTGTTAAAGACGTCAGTCACATCATGTTTGTATGCAGCAGATGAAGCGATCATTAACAGACCTCTTTATTTACACAGACGTGTGCTATCTGGGAACGTCCATACTATTGGGAATGGGTATCAAATGGAATCAAATAAAAGTTTAGTTTTAATGGCAAAAAATGGTCTTGTGCTTGTCCAAATACCTCTATTTGATTTTGCTAATTGTCTGTTTAAATGATGTGTTTCCTGTGTTCAACTGTGCATAAAGACTGCACACTTTTGGTTACTCAATTGAACACACTTACAAATGCAAGTGTTTTCTGAGCTTTCTTTTTATTTTAAATTATTTGCATTTTAAAAATATATCTCTAAATGTCTGTTTAATAGTCTTTGTTAAAGGCGACAATTTATTGTGGTGCTTCTAATTAAGTGATAAAAATTGCATATGTAGTAATAAACATACTCATCCTTGCACCAATAAAACATGCACCACTTTGTTTTACTACCAAATTATGTGTAATATATAATTAATAATAATATTTAACTTGCATTGGAAAGGTCCAAAGTGTAATGTAAGATGCTATAGTTACAAAGAAAAAGAGCATTTAGACCATTGGGGAATTATGTTCTATATACAAGTTTAAATTTATATATATATATATATATATATATATATATATATATATTAGGGCTGTCAAAAATAGCGCGTTAACGGCGTTAATTAGTTGGTTGTCGTTAATTACGTCAAATTTTTTAACGCATTTCACGCATGCGCAGTGTGACAAATTATTCAGGTTAGGAAAGTCTCGTCGATCTCTGAATTCTCAAGATAGTAAAAAACAGCGGCGAGCGCCGCGACGAAAACACCGAAGAAGCTTAAGGTTTTACCCCAGTTACTCTCAAATACATTCATGCCAAGCTCGATAAACAGAGATGACTTTGGTAGTTGATAAGCTGGAGCTTCTTCTTCCTGTTATAGCAGTGATCCTCAAATCTGGCTCGCGAGATCCAGTTTCTTGCAGAGTTTAGCTCAGACTCCAATTAAACACACCTGCCTGTGATTTACTAATGATCCTAAAGACACTGATTAGCAAACTCATGCGTGTTTGATTAGGGTTAGAGCTAAACTTCGCAGGAAAGTGGTTCTCGCGAGCCAGATTTGAGGATCACTGTGTTATAGCGTCCTGTGTTTCACACTGCGCATGCGCAGAACGCCTACATGCAATGCAGCGAAAATTACAGCTGTTTGGGAAAGCATATGCATTTTTACTTGGTTTTACTGACACTTGAAGCCTTCAGAACGTGAAAATATCGATCCTAAAGTATTGTGGCAGAGCAAATGAACACCTAAAAACAAGAGTGCCCAGAGTGCTGCTTATGTGATGGTGGCGCATGTTTGTGTTTCTGAGTTCATTCTTTCGAGTTTCTCTATGCATAATTTCATAGATATGTGGCTATATTTAACCACTGGTTCACCTAAAACTCTTACACTATCTGTAGTTAAATGGCATGGTTTGATATAGTGCTCAGGTAAATTTGATCTAAGTAAATGTTAAACTTTTGAAATTCAGAAAAAAAGAACCACATGATGAAACAATACATGAAAATTATGTATCTGTGTCCTGTTATTTATCTTTTGGTATGCATTTCAGAAAAAAAATGGTTAGGATTCAGGTGTAGTTAGTGATTAATCATGATAAAATGATAAAAATTTTAATCATTTGACAGCCCTAATATATATATATATATATATATATTATTGTTTGATCCAGTTAATTTTAAAAGTATAATTAAAAGTGGTCAAATCTAAGAAGCTCAGACCGCCATTAAGTTATGCTCATAATAAATACATATAATGATATAATCAGTTTTATTCTTTCAGAAATAAAAACTGTTATCAGTAATCTTGTAAAAAGTGAGTCTTGAGATGCCCTCTGCTTTAGTATCCAATACTCTGCCCCTAAAGATCTCTTAGTCACCACTAAACAAAAGATTTGACTTAAATGGATAGTTCACCTTAAATTGAAAAACCATTTACACACCCTAAAATTGTGTCAAACATGTATTAATTTATTTCTCGTGCTGACATAAGTACACATGGACTTATATTTACTTAGATTTAACTCTAGTGATCACTTTTTCAGTAACATCCTTCTTGTATTGTCTTTATCTTTCTTCAGAGATACACCATCTCCAGTTTGTTTGCACTGTCTTCACCAAACCTGATGGGTTCTCCGGTCGTGTGTTCAGTGCTGTGGGTCTGTATGATGACCGACAGATCTCTCACTACAGCAGTGAAGAAGGAACGTGGAAAAGAGACGGTCTGATTGGAGAAATCTGGAGAAATACTGAAGAACCTCACGATATTAAAGTCTGGTTTCTACATGAAGTTAACACTCTTGCAAACTGCACAATCTCTACATGTGAACGTGAGTCTGTTGGGTTTTTACTGGAATGACATCAATATATTTAAGTGTTGCTTTTATGGGCCACTGTATATTTTGAGTTGCAATATATTATTAAATCGTAATAAGTTTTGTTTATTTATTTGCATGTTTAGGCCTCATTACACTACAGAGGAGAATCGGTTGTGAGGTGGATAAACATCCAGATGGTTCAGTGATAAATGTGAATGCGTTTGATGAGTACAGATATGATGGAGAGGATTTCATTGCCTTTAGTTATGACACAATGCAGTGGACTGAGAAAAGTCCAAAGGCTAAAGAAACCAAATTGATGTGGGACACTGACAGATTTCACAATATGTATCTCCACTCCTACCTCAAGAACTGCATGGACTGGATCTCCAGATTTAATGTCTCGATCAGCAGTATGTGTTCTCGATCATTAGTTTTATTGTGCTCAGAATCAAGCGTTTGTGAGTGGATCTAAAATGCTTTATTCGTGATTCCAGCTCCTCCGGCTCTTCACATGTTTACATCAGAAGCTCCTCGTGACCAAAGCAAGCTGATTCTGACCTGTCTGGCCACTGGCTTCGACCCCAAACACATAGACATGAAGATCAAACTGAACCAGATTGAACTCAAACCCTTCAGCTCTACAGGAGTCCGACCCAACGATGATCAGACCTTCCAGCTGAGAACCAGCGTGGAGATAAACAGAGACGAGAAACAGAGTTATGAGTGTCACGTCCTTCATAACGGTCAGACACTTGAAACAAAATGGGGTAAATATGACCACATTAACAGTCTTAAGTTAAAATTGTGTGCAACTTCTCCAGCTGGCAGCTCAGAATTTCTCAAGATGTAGTATTTATTTGTAGCAAGAATTTATAGAATAGTTAAAGCTTTAATTATTTTTTCCCTGCAGATCTGGAATCTAGACAGCATTACTGGACAGCAGTAGCTGTAGGGAATTGTGTGTTTGCAGTTCTAGTCATCATGTCTATAACCTACAAAACCAGACGTTTAAATGGTGAGTTTGTTTTAATTAAAGACCCAAAATTGAAAGTTGTCATTATTTACTCACCCTCATGTTATTCCAAACCTGTAAGATGCACAAAAATAGACATTTTTTGATGAATAGTCACATTCGTCCATCTAACAGCAAACAGGACAAACACTATAATAGCAGTTTTTTTTTTGCATGCTCATTTGTCCTTTAAATATGCATTTAAATATGGAGACCCTAAAGTCTAGTACTTTAAAAGCTTATCAGTTTTATATGCTCATGAATGGGGTTTTATGAAGTTAAACATAATATACTGAATAGGTATGAAAAAAAAAGCCTTAATGCTAAAGTTTTCTAATATTGTTTGTATCGTTTCTAGGGCAGATGAACTGTAATGGTTCAACCAGAAGTGAGAACATACAGCATCAACAGATCCCCTGACTGCAAGTGATTAACATGAGAACAGTGAATGAGGAACACACTGGTGCAAATTATCTACTGTACATGTCTTTATCTCATATTCATGTTCTTCAGTGATGTATCCTCTTGTATATTATTGTATATACATTATTTACATTCATGTCAATCACAAATGATGGACACAGAAAGAGGAGGTGCAAGGACAGGACATGCACAATTTGGTCAGACTGGCAAGAATGCGTTTAATGTGTTTACATTCCTGTATATTTTGATTAAAATCAAGATATGCCACCTGTGTTGATATGATTATGCTTGCTGCGATTATGAGCTTAATCGCATTATTAAGATTGAAAAATTTCGTCTGAAGTAAAGTTAAATAGAAATATTTACAAAATCAAATTATAATCGTAAGAGGGTGCATTTGAACATGTTTACTTTGAGGCGTAGCCTTGTAGAATGTATTACGAAGGCCTCAAGAAGCAAGATAAAGATCTAATGCCCCTGTATGAGTTTTTGTCTTTTATGGCATCACTCGAGCAAGAGTTTGGCTTTCCTCGGCACGATTGCACATGTGATATTTATTTTATCAATCTTATTTTTAACTTAAGTGTTATTTGCTTGGATTTTTTTGTAGTGCTAGGATTTGCATTAGGGTTACGATTTAAAAAAATAAGAAATTATAACAAAAAATTTATTTTTACATGAAAGTTTATGAAAAAAGGGAATGGCACAATCTTTATGTCCATTTCTGTGTCTTAATGCACGTTGATTCTTTTGGTTCATTTCGGTTCAATATGTTAAATAATAAAATTTCACTAATATCCTATCATATAAAAAAGGCATTAAAATGCACAATGTAGTCGTTTGTATGTTTCATTATGCACAGTTCTTTGAGCAATACTTGAATATTTGAATACAAACTGCACATTGTATAATTTTTTTAAATGTAATCTTTCACTGTTGTAAAAGAGCTTATTTTGCATCTACACAATAAATAATTTCTAGAATTATTGTTTTTTTTTTTATGGATTATGGATTGTGGAACTGCACATTGCTTCTGATTCCTGATGGGTCAAACATCTGAAAAGCAGTGTTTTGAATTTGCATGATTGTATGATTTTTCCCCCCCTTGTCTCCAACATTTGTTTAATTCATATACATTTTTGTAATATCATTGGTTTCTATGGTCTACACTCTTAAAAAAAAAGGTGACCAGATGAACCAAAAGGGGTTTCGCGGGGATGCCATAAAGGAACCATTTTTGGTTCCCTGAACAACCATTTTGTAAAAGAACCAGTGAAGAATATGCCCTTTATGGCCCCATTTATTGTTCATAAAGTTTTTTTTTTTAAACTAGATGTTACAAGATGTATGATTAAAATGTTTATTACATTTACAGTATACATCAATGCAGTATACATTTTTTTACAAGATGTATGATTAAAATGTTTATTACATTTACAGTATACATCAATGCAGTATACATCAGTACTAATATGTGTTTAATAGGGATGTGCACAAGTACTAGAGTACTCAGACTTGACCGCAATGATTGATCATTTTTTAAAGCCTCTGCAATCATTGGTTTCATGATCAATCATCGGTGTCAAGTCAGAGTACTTGATGATAAACTGACCCTTTAGATTTCTTTTTTCTGATTGGTTATGGCTGAATTTTGGGTGGTACCTGAGCTCTGACCTGTTAGGACAGTGTTAGGACAGCATGTCATCTAGACAAAATCAAAACCACCAGTACTTGAAATGAAAAACTGAAAACGTGTTAACAAAAATGTGCAATACAGTGAATAGAGCAGGTTAATGTCAGTACCCCCATCTTCCACTAGTTTGCCCTCTTTCATCCCATGGAAACTGACACTGGTTCAAAGAATTCCCACCTTGACGGTCCTTTTGATAAATAGTTGAGGCTGGGAATACAGAATCCTGTAACAAAAAACATCAACAACAACAAAAAAGACTCTTTCATTAGTTTCTTAATTTTCATAGGTTTAGCACAGGTATAATGATGTAAAATGACAAACATAGATAATGGAAAGGTATTTTTAAGCTGAACAGCAATAAGAATAGAAACAAAATCAAAGCAAGTCAAAGAATTTTGGAAGTTCATCTATCCATCTATTTTCTCTGCAAACCAGTTATCCTCTCTAGGGTCATGGGGGCTGAAGCCTATCCCAGCATCTTGCATCCACTTAATGTTATTTAAGCGATATTAGCAATAGGTACCTGTCAACTGTTTTTTTTTTGTTTTTGTTTGTTTTGTTTTTTACCACAAATTTATTAATTTCTCTCTTTTCTTACCACAAATGTTTTACTGGTGTTGTTTCCATAAAAAATGTTAAGCAGCAAAACTGTTTTCAACATTAAAACTGTTGGAAACTCATTTATCACAGAGCAGTGTTCCCATTCATGAACTAGACTGTGGCGGCCACCAAAAGTTGGTTAAATGAGCATGGTGTTGGTGTGCTTGACTCACCAGACCGGAACCCCAGGGAGAATCTATGGATTATTGTCAAGAGGAAGATGAGAAACAAGAGACCAAACAATGCAGATGAGCTGAAGGCCACTGTCAAAGAAACCTGGGCTTCAGACCACCTCAGCAGTGCCACAAACTGATCACCTCCATGCCACGCTGAACTGAGGCAGTAATTAAAGCACAAGGAGTCCCTACCAAGTATTGAGTACATGTACAGTAAATTAACATACTTTCCAGAAGGCCAACAGTTCACTAAAAATGTTTTTTTTTTTATTGCTCTTATGAAGTATTCTTATTTTTGGAGGTCGTGAATTGGTGGGTTTTTGTTAAATGTGAGCCAAAATCATCACAATTAAAAGAACCAAAGACTTAAACCACTTCAGTCTGTGTGCACTGAATTTATTTAATACCCAAGTTTCACAATTTGAGTTGAATTACTGAAATTAACTTTTCCATGACATTAAAAATAAAATAATAATAATAGTAAATAAATAACTTATGTGTAGTGCGCTAGACTAAAGCCCCTTTCACAATGCACGGTGGTTCTATAAAAAAAGGCAGATCAATGTTTGTGACGAAAAAATATGTGCAAACTGTAATGAAGTGGAGATCAGTTAGTTCCTCAATATCCGTTCTGAAGCTGACATCGTTCACCAGCTTAAGTGAAACAAAACACGTCACATTGTAATGTCATGTGTCTTTATGGTTTGTGTGTGAACGCACACACAGATTCCGGAAAATCACTGGCAGTGTGAATGAACCAAAATCTAATGATCCGGGAACAATTGCCAGGACACATTACCCGTGTATTATCTAGAATCTCAGTGTGAAAGGGGCTAAACTGAGCACTTGTATCCTTTTGCAAACACGTGACTACGACCACGTGACGACGCCATGACGGACGGCAGAATCACCGGAAGCACAAGCTAAATAGTAGTGGAAGTTTCAATCAGTTTAAAATAAAAAACACTAAACTTTATGGCTTCTTCTATTGAACAAGCTGTCGTGCCGTTATCGGTCGAGGTAGGGCATCTGGTAGGCGCTCACAAAGAACGGTATTTGGAGAACTTGGAGATCGTGGGATTGGATACCGATCCTTACCTTTTTCCTCCGTTTTCACGGACCTCATTAAATCGCCGAGTCTACCCGACTTCATTCCACACAATCTGTACCACTATGTGGTAAACGGGGTATCCCCATACACTGGTGATGAGGTCAAAGCTTTTAAAAGCCTGGATGCTTACCAGTTCTTTGTAACTTAACATAACCTGTTTTTAAAGGACCTGGTTGTTCGTGGCTACCCACTTAAGTTACCGTTGTGTGCCAATGCAACTTTCTAATGCAGTCTATAACGTTTTATACCAAGTACCACTTCAGAAAATATTTGGCTGTCCAAGTACCACCACAATGACGATATTAAAATTACAGTAGTGTAGTAGGCCTAACTATTCCTAACGTTACTGCTTTATTCCTAATAAGTTTTATTCCTAATAATAATATTTATTGTTTTCAGCCACTTTAACATTGTAAATACACAGTTTGACCATTAACACTGCATTGTGCTTTCAAGTAAAAAAAACAAAAAAACATTTTATTACACGAACGAACACAAACTCGTTTGGCTTGCCGTCCATCCTACAGCAAAGCTCTTCTGCCGTCCGTCATGGCGTACACAATTCGCGCGATTAGAGGGTGACGTCACGTGCAAAGGGTCTATACTGTTCTCTTATTTGTAAAATAGGGTTTGTGCACCTCATAATGTGAAATGGTGTAATTGTTGTGTTGTGTTTGCTGGAGAGAATTAGTAAAAAAAAAAACATATATTGTTAGTACTAAAAAAAAATGTATCTGTGACTTTCAATTTACAAATATGC
The DNA here is from genome assembly GCF_003368295.1 of Carassius auratus. Taxonomy (NCBI): domain Eukaryota; kingdom Metazoa; phylum Chordata; class Actinopteri; order Cypriniformes; family Cyprinidae; genus Carassius; species Carassius auratus. Next base: position 14,819 of record NW_020527162.1, on the reverse strand, counting down.
ATGTGTGACTATTCATTACAACATTTACACTGTTACAGGTGCTCAGGTTTGCTATAATAATACCTTCACAGAACATAGTAGTAGTAGTCAGCTACCCATGCAAAGAAGTCAGTGTGGTCTGATGTGCTGATCTCTTCAACTGTCATCACAGGAAACCTGCAATAAAAACAAAATCCATCATACATTACCAATATAACAGGGCTGTATAATCCTGTTCCTGGAGATCTACCTACCTGCAGAATTCAGATCTGTCCCTGATCCAACACACGTCTGTAACTGTTAACTGCTTTCACTGATGTGCTGTGAAGTAGATTTGCTGACAAGTTCCTCCCTGAAAGTACATTGATCACACAGTGAAACTGTATTTTCATAGAGGATTGTTTAATAAAGTCACAATATTACTGTAACGGCATAAAAACTTCACAATCTCAGGAAGGAGGAGGAGGGAACCAGCGGACAATCAAACAAAGCTTTAATAATAAAATAAAGACAAAACATCGAGCCAGCCCCTCGCAGACAACTGTCACGCACAAACACAAAATATAGACAAAAAAAATTCAATATTAAAAAAAATTAAGTACAACATTTAGATGTCAAACATGTATTCTGTCTTTTTACAAAGCACTCTGTTGCAGCTGAATAACATGAGGAAATATCAGCAGCCTACAAAACACTGCAAGAGGAATTTTGCCTGTGCTTAAAAAAATACTATAGCAAAAACAACTAAATTAAGATGAATTCAAATATTAAAGTGCTAAAGACAAGTAACCAGTCAGTAATAAGATAGGAACAAACAAATCAATTAGCAATATCATAAATAAATACAACTAAACAACATTTCAGGTACAGAAACTAATTAAAAGTTTAAAAACACTGCATTGTTTTCTTTTTATAAATAAAATAAAGATTAATCAAAGTTATTAAATATATTCAGTCAAGATCAGTGAATGGTTTTCTTTTGTTCTTTGATTAACATTAATGACAGGCAGCGCGTTTATTAGGCTGTTGTCTCTTAGAGCAAAAATACTGTACACATGTGTTTTCTTGCTCATCTGTTCACATTCACATAAGATGAAAGCGGTTGTGTTTATGATGATATACTGATGTAGTTTTCTGTATATTGGTCGACAAATTTGAAAGAAGTCAGTTTCGACTCTGAACAACAGTGGAAATACACGGAACAGTCCAAGAACGGACACAAACCGGGAACCCGTAGCGCAACCGCTGCTCTCTGTGCACGCGCTTGCGCTTCATGCACGCTGCACACAAACAGGGCGCAAATTATTTCCATTCCTGCACTGTATCATTTTTAATCAAATTGGAATTCGAACGCTGGAATCGTTAAGCAAAATCGAAATGCACACGTCTTATCGAATACCCGGTTCTTGGAAATTTGGTACCGGTTCTAAAATGGAACCGGTTTTCGATACCCATCCCTACTCATTTCCCAAATCACTCCACCGGCCTCGCTCCGTTCCCAAGGCTCTCTGCCCCACCCCACTCGTCACAATTACTTTAATGATCTCAGTAATAACATTGTTAAATAAAATTAGCATTGCTAGCAGGCGAGTGCTTATGAGAAAGGCATGCAACAGCTTTTTATGTTCACTTGCAGTCATTTACATTTGTATCATAAATACATAGGAGTACAAGCAGAAAATGTAGGAGCATACCTTAAATCAGCCTGCAAACTTACCTTTTAGGGCAATGATTACAATATAAAAATGATTTAGCAGCTTTGCGTGTTCATCTATAGTTTCCATCATCTGAAATCTTTGTGAGGTCTGGCATCTTCTGAAGTCTCCACACGCGAGGCTGGAGAAACAGGAAAACAAAAGGAGAAAGATTAGCATAGCTATTTATATTTCACACAAAAGATTATTTAGTTCATCACATTTAACAAAAGTGAAACATGAGATGTTTTCGTTGTGAATGCAAAATGTCATTGAACGTTCACAGTGAGCTTGATTGACAGGTGATCTGACCTATCATAACGCCAATACTGCCATCTTGCTTGACAAACAAATTACCATATTTTCCGCACTATAATGTGCATCTAAGCAGTGTTGCCAACTTAGCGACTTTGTCGCCAGATTTAGCGACTTTTCAGACCCTCTCAGCGACTTTTTTCCAAAAAAGCGACTAGCGACAAATCTAGCGACTTTTTTTGACAGACCTTATATTTAGTCTCTGAGACTCTCCGGTACTGCAGCACGAGCTCTCTCTCTCGCTCTCTCTCCCAGGGCGCGCACACGCCTCTCTCTCTCTGCATCTGCTCTATTCAACGAGCAGAGAGGAGCAGCACTTTCAGTTAAAAAAAGATATTCTGTTGCTTCCGACTCTATTTTACATACAAGTATAGCCAAAATCACAGTACTACCATTGTCTTAATCTTATGTGTATGTGATTTCATTAGACAATGTCGTGAATAGGATTTTAGTGCAGAGATTAACATCTTTGAGACCTGGTATGTAGTATTAATGGACCGCTTTTCAGTCATTATAATATTAATTCCATTGTCGGACAACAGAAACATTAACATATAATAATAAAAAACGTTTTATTACGAAATTTGGCTGCATTAAAATGCAGTACATGAGCACAGAAAGTGCAAAATAATATAACGCACTTACGTCATGAATATGCTAATTAGCATATGACGTCATCTAGCGGCATTTAGAGACTTTTCAGGCACGGTTTAGCTACTTTCCATTGAAAGAAGTTGGCAACACTGCATCTAAGAGCCTTTCATTTTCTCAAAAACCGGGCGTGCACCTGATAATCCGGTGCGCCTTATGTGTACACTGAGTTCCAAAATCTGTAAAAATGTTGTTGTGCGACTTTGGTAAGCGCTCCGTTTACCTGACTGTCAGACCATTTCCCGTTGACACAGGGACGTAATACGTACACTACGTATGCTGGTAGTGATCAACCATGATGAGAGGGAACCATGTGTGTTTGATGAAGAAAGCTGTTCAATTCAGACCCAGAAGATGAGGACTTTGATGGATCTGTGGGAGAAGATTGATTAAAAAATAATGTGAATGTATTGTTAAATAGTAGACTAAAGTTCAACTAAAGTTAGTAGACAGGAGGTTTGCTCAGACTCTGGGATGCAGGCCATCAAACACTATAAGAATCTAGAAATATAACAAGCAATCTGTCACAGAGCCAAAAATATTCAGTAAACAATGACAGTTTTATCACAAGAAACCAAGCTACTAGAAATGTATAAAAGAGAAAGAATATGTATTTAATAAATATCCTGAACAGTTTTTTCAATATTTGTTTACCATAAGACAAGATCAAAATGCGTTTGAACTGTGACGCTGATGTAATGACGTCACGGATTAACGGTAATGTTAGTGTATATTTAGGTTAAATAAAAAAGCCTATTTTCAATCATCCATTGAAAAATGACCAGCAAATATTTTACAGAACTGTCACTGCCTCTCTCCTACACATAAATGTGTTATTAAAATCCCAATCTCTTCATGAAAAGCTCAGTCTATGGAGTTAGCATAAGTTACCTCCTCTGATAACGGATGTTCACGGACTTGTTTGAAAACACTAAACCATTTCTATGAAGTAGATTCAACAGATGTTGGTCAAATACAAGCAAGAGAGATGTCAGGAACAGTGGCATATGATATTTGTGCAATCAGTGTAACCATGCATAACTGCACAGTAGAATTTATCCAAGAGAAGGATTACATCTCTATAAAGAGACCATTCTGCTATTCTATAGAACTATATTAAACATTTTCACTACCATCAGTTGTCAGAGGCCCTACAGAGGCACACGCCTACATTTCCTAGCTGCAAAATCAGCTATCATCAGTGTTGGGAACGTTACTTTAAAAAAGTAATTAGTTATAGTTACTCACTACTTGTTCCAAAAAGTAACTGAGTTAGTAACTGAATTACTCTGTAATAAAAGTAACTCGTTACCAGGGAAAGTAACTATTTGCTTTACTGTAAAAAAAAAAAAAAAGAAAAAAGAAAAAAGAAAAAAGAAAAAAAAAAGTTGCTACATGTCAGAGAATTTGTACTTTTTTTTTTTTTTTTTTGCTGTTTTCACAAATCAGTTGAAATGAGTAGAACAGACAGGTACGTGACTTTCAATATTTATTGCTCGTCAACAGACAGCAAGAGTTTTATCCTGCACTTCAAGTATTATCTTTGTAAGAAAGCATGTTTTGGCCACTAGCTTTGTAGATGCGTGTCACACATTACATGCACGTTCTTGCCTTTGACCACAATTAATTTTAAGTAGTTCTTATATCTTCAACTTGAAAATGCCAACTTTTCATCGGATTTCTCTTGACTCGCCATTTTGCCATCTCTGCTGCGAATCTCTGTGTAGCTGTTGCGTGTGTGTGTGTTGCGTGTGTGTGTATGTGTGTGTTTGGCGCCGCCGGCGCAGCCGCGTGTGCCGGCATGTGTGTAAAAACACTGGCTCTGATTGGCTACCATGAAACACATGACTCGCTGTGTGAGCCGGGGGTGCGTTCGGATTGCATAGTTTATTAAATCAATGCATAGTAACGCACCTCATTTAACCTTCAGTAACGTTAACGGCACTGTAACGACGGGAAAAGTAACTAGTTAGATACGTTACTGAAAAAATAACGTTGTTACCTAACGCCGTTCTTTTAAAACTAACATTTTTATTTAATTCATTGGTTTCTCGACTAATTTGGTCTAGGCCTATATTACTTTTGTATTGCTTTTGTATAACATGCTTTTAGAAATATTTTATTTGTTATTTATACTAGTAGCCTATTGTGATTTTTACTTTTTTCACGACCCAGATGACCCTACGCGCAGTGCGTGATGTGCGTGTGCGGAGCGGCGGCCCTGTGTGCAATTTTAATTGACTAAACTTACCGAAAGTAGTGAAAACAGCAGCGAGAAACAGAGCTGCAGCTGGCCAGTGTTGTCGATCGCCCGTTTCCAACTCCCTCCGCTCCAGTGTTTGAATGAATTGACGTAGAGGTGTCTGACTAGGGGGGAGACGTGGGCTGATGACATCATCGTTTCAGAAAATATATGGATTAGCCGTTCAGACGAAAACGCAAAGACAAATTTATCCACTCTGGGACCCGGGTTCAAAAAATAGCAGTTTCACCTTGCGAAAACGCCGGATCCGTGTGGACAAAACGCCTATCCGATAAAAAAATGTGTGCGTATTCACAGAAACTTTTGGACAGGGCCTTAGCCTATAATATTCAGTGGCAGACGGACAACCCACGAGGCTATATAAAATAATGAAGAAAAATACATCTTTCTGTGAGAGTGCATGCGCAGATCTCCGATGCCTCTGATCAAGATCCGACGTTATTATTTTTGATCAGATGCGTCGGCTGTGTCGGTTGATGAGTCAACGTGATTTCGACGTTGAATCGATGCTTTATTTTCCACTAAATAACGTTCTGATGTTCTGACCAAATAGTGAACGTTGATCCAACATCAAAATTTGATCGACGACTGATACCTTTACAACCGAAAATTGACGTTGAATCAACGTCTGCTTGCTATGTGGGGTGTTTGTCGCCATGTCGTTTGAGTCCAATCATCTTTGTTTGGGCTTCCTAGGGACGCTGTACTTGGAGATTAATGGTTACAATTTATGTTTAACTCGGTTCCGGAAAATTATAATCCACATGTAAAACTATGTGCAGCAAATTTTGCTGAGGACAGTTTGCTGAGGACAACTTTCTTAATCAGTTTAATGCCGGATTCGCACAAAGATTATTCTTGAAAGATGGAGCAGTTCCCTCTTTGTCTGGAGAAGGTGTTGTTTATGGACCACAACTGGTAAGTGTATTTTATTATTTAAGCTGGTGCATTTAATAACTTATTACACAAAGGGCAACGCTGTTTAGCTTTGTTAACGAGATGTTAGGGCTGTGCAAAAAAACGAATGCGATTTTCATGCGCATCTCGCCGTTAAAAACGCTCCTGTGACTATAAATACATCTCCTGCACATGCTCCAGCCCACTTGCTTCTCAAAATAGTCCAATCACGTTTGCAGGAGGGTAGCGTGCACTCAGCTGCTGTCGAATCACAATACAGGAACCGCTGCCCAATCAGAACTCGTTACGTATTTCTGAAGGAGGGACTTTATAGAACAAGGAAGACATCAGCCTTTTTTTATTACAGTGAAAACAGCGGTATACAGATAGGTGAATTGTTTGAAAAATACCGTTTTTTTTCATGCGAAACATGAACACATGTTATATTGCACACTGTAAACACAATCAAAAAGCTTAAAAAAATGCGTAAAACAGGATCTTTAATGTTTGATATTTGAGGGTGCTTTCACATCTCTAGTTTGATTCATTTGGTCCGAAACAAGGGCAAACAATTATACATTGTAGCATTTTTCAGCTTTTTTCGTTCCTTTTCACACCACACTGATTGCTTAGGTCCGTACCAGTTGAAACGAACCAAAATGCAGTCACATGACAACATCCACATCACTCATTGGCCATTGACGTATTTCCTAAACTGCTTTTCGATTGGTCAGAATTTACATGCGGGAAAACGTTCTCCGGTTACTATCGTAACCTCGGTTCCCTGAGAGGCGGGAACGAGACATTATGTCAGCTAAGAAGTATATGGGAACTCTTCCCTTCTCCACTTTCACCGAAAAATTACATCAGAATCACGACTGAACGCTAGCACAGCTGATCAAACAGCGACCACGGCGGCTAACGTAATGTCTCGTTCCCGCCTCTCAGGGAACCGAGGTTATGATAGTAACCGGAGACGTTCCCTCTCGAGGCGGTAACTCAACATTATGTTAGCTAAGACGTATATGGGAACTCTTCCCTTCTCCACTTTCACCGAAAAATTACATCAGAATCACGACTGAACGCTAGCACAGCTGATCAAACAGCGACCACGGCGGCTAACGTAATGTCTCGTTCCCGCCTCTCAGGGAACCGAGGTTATGATAGTAACCGGAGACGTTCCCTCTCGAGGCGGTAACTCAACATTATGTTAGCTAAGACGTATATGGGAACTGTATAAAATCCTGCCGTGAGAGCAGTGCAGATAAGCCCTGAACAGAGTCAATCACCCCCCACACATAAGCAGGACAGTTCTAGCCAATTGCCGTGTCGCTAAGAGTGCTTGCATCTGATAGACGGAACTAGACCAATGAGACATCTGCTCTGACCCTAACAAAATTTGCATAACTTCAAGCAATAAATCGCAGTCTGCACTAACCAGGGCAGACACAACGCAATAAGCACTCAAGCATGAGAGTTAAACAGAGTCGATGGCGTTTGCGGTGACTACTGCATAAACCATATAATCCATAGTTAGCAGCCATGGTAACTACAGTACATGTGACGCTACAGAGGGTACATCCAGCTTGTAAAACCTGGTGATTGTGTTCTGGGAAGACCAACCAGCAGCAAAACATAAATACTGGACAGACATACCTCTAGACCAGGCCCATCAGGAAGCATTTATATTGTCCTCGCAGAATGAGCTCTGATGTTGAGGGGATAATCCTTCCCCTGGCATTCGATAGTGTCCACAATCCAGTGAGAAAGTCTCTGTTTAGAAACAGCAGGTCCCTTATACATCCACCAAGCACACGAACAGCTGATCCGACTGACGAAAGGCGGCCGAGCGATTCATATACATCCGTAAAACCCTAACAGGGTCCCGGCGCTCTGAGCATCAGCGTCACGCGAGGCTGACGGCTAAACAGATAAGGCCGGCAGGGAAACAAAACGGTGTATTGAGTGTCTTCGGAACGAAACCAGGTCTCGGCCGGAGAGTGACATTACACTCGCCAGGCCCGAAGCCAATGCAATATCGTTCACCAAAAACTCATGAAAGTCACCAAGGCGCTTCGCCGAGGTGAGAGCAAGAAGCAAGGCAGTCTTCAGGGAAGCTCCTTAACTGCAATCGAAGCTAATGTCTCAAACGGTAGAGATAGAGCCCTCAAAACTAGAGCTAAATCCCACGGCAGCACGGAGGGCGGCCATGAATTACACAATCTCCTTGCTCCCCTGAGAAAACGAATTACCAGAGCGTGCTTACCGATCGTTTGCCCGTCAACCGGGGAACGAAAGCGGCAATATCGGTCACATACACCTTCAGCGTGGATGGTTTCAAACTCCCGCTATCCATACTGTGCTGTAGAAAGCGCAAAACATCCGACACAGAACAGGTCCCCGGGTCAATATAGATGTCCTTGCACCATTTTGTGAAAACTCCCCACTTCAGCGCGTAGCAACAAATGTTTGATGGTGGTTAAATGTTTTGATGGTGCTCTGTAAGTGTGTTTAGCACTCGTGAGCGTAGAGCGTCCTGCTCATTAGGGTCCCCGCAGAGGCCACACATGAAGGTTCCACAGCTCGGGGCTGGGGTGCTATATTGTGCCATTCGCCTGAGACAGCAGGTCCTGCCTGAGGGGGATTCGCCATGGGGGAGCCATTTCTAACTCTCTCAGGTCCGCGAACCAGGGCTGATTCGGCCAGTTCGTGGCCACGAGTATAACTGACGCTCTCTCCTCCCTGATTTTGCACAACACAGGCAGAATCTTCACAGGAGGGAACGTGTAAACCTAGCTTCCGGCCAATGCAATGTCAGAGCATCTCGCGGTAGGGGGGAGTGAGATAGCGAGAAAAACGTCTTACAGTGTGTGTTCTCGCTCATTGCAAACAAATCAACTTCCTCCCTCCCAAACCATTAGATCTGATCCTGGGTGAGGCCTCCATCTCCTTGAGGAATCCCGTTCCTCGAAAGCATGCTTACTCCATGGTTCAAAGTACCGGGGATGTGCGATGCTCTTATGGAGATTAAGTGTCGGTCCGCCCACAACAGGAGACTTGCTGCCTGTTTTAATAGAGCTCTGGAGCGCACACCGCTCTGGTGATTTATGTACGAGACCACAGACGTGTTGTCAGTTTGAATCAGTACATGTTGCCGCTCCGATTTTGACTGAAAGGCTTGCAGGGAGAAAGGACACCACTTCCAATTCCAAACGGTTTATGTGCCACCTTCTCTGTGACTCCAACCACAGGCCTGAGGCAGGTACGCCCAGACGCACTGCTCCCCAGCCTGAAGTAGACGCGTTCGCAGAGAAAAGAACTCCTGGGCTGAACATATCCGGGCTGTTCCACGGTCTCAGAGTGCTGACGCAACTGTGAATGACCGTAAGTGCTTGTGGACCGAAGACCACGCCCTCGGCGGAACTCGAGTTACAGCCAAAACTGAAGCGGCCGCAATGTAGCAGACCCAGATGGCACACTGAAGAAGCCGCTGCCATCAGTCCCAGAAGCCTCTGAAATTCCCTTAGTGAAAACGACCTGCCCGGTCTGAAACAGCGCAGAATCGATGAAATGCTCTAGAGAGAGATGGGCTCGCATCTCCATGGAGTCCAAACATATTCCTAGATATGTTACAGTCCGACTCATAAAAACACGCCCTTCTGCATATTCACATGCAGTCCCAGCGTATCCTAACGGCGAAGCATTGTTTCCACGTGACTGATAGCAAATCTCTTGAGTGGGCTAAAAACAGCCAATCGTCCAGATAATTCAACATGCGCATTCTGCTCGATCTGAGGGGAAATTTCGCTCTATTGCTCTCTCTCTCGAGCAGACTGAGAACTTTCTGTCAGGACGGTTTTGGGCCAAAGTCAGTGACGGGACCACGCCATTGAAGTGGGGAGGTCTGCGTTTGAATTGGAGAGAATATCTTTGGAGAGAATTATTCCCAGTATCCACGGTGAAACCCCCGGGATAGCCTTCCTACTGTCCATGAAATGACACTGCGGACGCGTTACCTCTACAGCCACTGATGGCTTATTTTGACCAGGGGCCCCGCCCCCGCGAGGCTGGAAGCACTGGCGGAGGGCGGGTCGCGTAATGGTGTGACAGTCTCACGCCATCGAGAAGCCATTATAATCATGGGTTGTGGCTCCACGCTGTTTGAGACAGGGCGAGTGACACAATGTTGGGTGCAAGAATTTGGATACATGGTTCTATAATAAAATTTTTACGCACACAAACATAATTTAAACACATAGCAATCTTCACCCATAGTGACATGGGGGACATGATGCATGTGTTATGTGGAGTTGGCACTCTCGCTCCCTCGCGAGGCCATTATAATCATAGGTTGTGGCTCTGCACTGTTCTGAGACAGGGCGAGTGACACAGTGTTGAGTGTAAGAGGAAGTAAAGCTCTTTTGTTGATTGTATACATGCTTTTATTGTGGAACTCACACAAACAGCATTTAAACAGACATAGCAATCGTCACCCGAAGAAACATGGGGGACATGATGTATTTGAACATGGCGCTTGGGGGCGGGGCCTCCCGCGCACTCACTCTTTCATCGTCAGGGAGAAGGCTCGATGGTGCGCTGGCTCTCTCGCGGCGCGGGGGCCTCAACTGACCCTGACGTTTCCTTCCAGGCTCTTACCACTGCTGGTTTCGGCCTGAAACGAGCGTTCGGTCACGTTGGGGTGCCACGGCGGGCTATTTAGCTGGTCTTAGAGCCTGACGAGGTGCATAAAAGCAGAACCTCGCAGATGAAGGCTGGAGTGAGCGACGGGGCATCATGTGGCTCACTGCCTTGGCGCGCTTTCCGCGTCTCTGAGAAAAGCTCCATGACGTCACCAAAGACGTCTTTTCTCCCGTGAGCTGACAGTGTTATTTCATGGAAGATGTTCATTTCGTGGAGTTCGTGCCCTTCTCTCAGTTTTTCTCAGCAGTACTGAAGCTCATGCATGAATACCGTATGTAACGATATGGACTCCCTAATCATCGGGAAGAAGGAGGCGGGAACCGGAGGGAGCAACTGCAACGTTTAGGAGCGTCCAACGGTCCGCGTCTTCTAGGACAGCTAGGGTAAGCCATGAGCCCCATGAAACGGCTGAGCAGATCCCTGATGACATCAGCTCTACTGTGCCAACACCTTGGGTATTGCCCTGGCATGAAGAGCAGAAGCTGTCTTCCCTCAGAAGTATAGGCTTTGTCTGTCTAAGGGCCGTGAACTGCATGGCTATGAGGGCAGGCTGTGGTCCGAACCAAATGCAGAGGGAGACGGGCACAGGTGTGCGGTAACAGTCTCCTCGATGGGGGGAGGGTTTCCGCCCCGTCCTCGTGTGTGAACATGGCCTGCGTAGCAGAGTGGGTGTGTGCCGTTTGGGGTGCAGCCCATGACTTCACCACGAGCTCTTATATGCCTCAATGCCGTCTGGTAGCAGCTCGACTGGAGGAGCCACGAGTCCAGTTACCTTTCACAGGCTCGTCAGGTGCGTTGTGAGTGACACCCAGCTCAATGACGGCCTTTCCGAAGACCCTGACGAGCTCCTCCTGGACGTCTGCAGGGCCATCTTGGTCGGGGCGGTCTTTTTCCAAACCTTTTACGATGTCGAAAGCGACATGGAGTCGTTTTCCTCGCCAGCTCCGAGACAACACGGACATAACACAACTATGGAGACACGACAGCGCAGGCTGGTTTTGTCCCTGGCCATAATCTATTACATTGTTTGTATGCACCACAATATACAAACAATACATTTCTATAATGAAGCGCGGATGCGGCTTGAAAACAACGCTCTAATGCACTGCAAACGGCGAGCGGGCATTGCTCTTAACTTCAAGCAGAAGCGTGCATTAATTCTTCTTAACTCCGACATGCTCATGGTCATCTGACCAAATTTCTATGAGGCTCCGAGTCCGCACCTCCTCACTACTCCAAGTTTGCCCACGAGCTGCCATGCTGAAGTGCAAACTGTCAACAAACACTTCCTCATCCCATGTCTGACTACTGCAGCTGGTTTAGTCCAAAAATGATCAGTACTTTTTGCAGTTGGGTCTGTTCGAGGTCGGATCGCATTCTCACCACAAACGAACCTCTCCACTTGTTTGGTCCGCTTTTGGTGCGCACCCGAGTGCGTTTGCTGCTTTCTCACCTGCCCAAACGAACCGCACCAAACGGTGAAACGAACTCTGGTACGATTCAATCGAACTAAATGAGGCAGGTGTGAAAGCACCCTGAGTGGTTTGAGAGCCACAGTGACTGAATCTTTTCTCCCGTGAGCTGACAGTGTTATTTCATGGAAGATGTTCATTTCGTGGAGTTCGTGCCCTTCTCTCAGTTTTTCTCAGCAGTACTGAAGCTCATGCATGAATACCGTATGTAACGATATGGACTCCCTAATCATCGGGAAGAAGGAGGCGGGAACCGGCGCACAATCAAAACATTTTAATAATCACAAAATAAATACAAAACGGCGCCCCAGCCCCTCGCGGACGACTGGTGCGCGCAAATAAAAACCAAAACATAAAATAACGTCCCAGGCCTGGTCCTCTCTCGTCCTTCACGGTCGTCACTCCAGTTTTATATCCTTCCATCTCCTACGTGGGACTCAAGACTGGCGGTGGGGCGCAGGTGTAGCTCATCTCCAATCACTACACCTGGCCTCACTCCTCGTTCCCACGCCTCTCGGCCCCGCCCCACTCGCCACACCGTATTTGCACTTACATCTTCGTTTGTACATTATCGGGTAAGAATGTAGATATAGGTTTATATGTGTATAGAAAGCACTATTAAGCACTATTAAGGGAGATTAAGGGAGAGCAATGCAATATGTGGAGATATTAATATTGTCAAATGTTTTATAAACGCCTTTAGCTGCAGTTATGAACCCCGGAAGAACACAGCTTTTCTTATACATCTACGGCACTTGTGTTATTTTGTGATTTTTTTCAAGTGCAGAACAGACTGTGTGCCGTTCACAGACAGAAATGGTGATAAAAAATCGTCTGTCTTGTGTTTTGGTGAATCTCATAGAAATATTGGTCACAGATTTTACCCCCAAAAATAATAACTAATAAATAAAAAACATCCTGACCTGACACAATAATTATTCTTATTTATTATTTTATTTTATGAAATCCAGTTCAGTAAAACACATGTCTGGGTCACCATGTATAAATAAATAATGAAAAAAAGTTTCTTATTTTATTTTATAAAATGTAATTCAGTACAACTATGACGTATGGTTCACAATTTTATAATTTTGATTTTCTTTTTTATTATGTAAAATTACATTCAGTACAGCAAACACTACCATAATATAAGGTTTACAACTGAAATACATTTGTATCAATATTATTATTATTTTTATTTATTTGTTTTGTTTTCATTTTAATTATTTAATAATGTATTTGGGGTGAAATATGACCTGGATCTTTTTATTTTTACATTTATTATTTTATCTGTTATTTTAATATTTTGTGTTATTTTTGTACAAAATTACAGTCAGTACCACAAATATTTTCATGATGTATTGTTCACAGTTTAAAAAATTTCTAATATGAAAGTAATGCCATAATGTGACAAAATATTTTATTTGTGAAAATTTAGTATGAATTATATTTATGTGAATCTTTTTTTTCTGAGCAACACAGAAAGACACAGAGATGACTGACATTTTGGGGTTTTGTTGTGATCAGCAAATGTAAATTTAGATATGCTCTGAATATAAGACTTAACGTTTAAAGAGACAGTGATTCAAAGCAATATATTTGCAGTCTGTTGCTACAGAAACCACACACGTCTTTTCTATAACCTGCATTTTTAGAATAATTTTCAAAAGCAAATGTCAATAAAAGATTTATGTAACTATGCTTCTTACCTGTTTGTGTAATCAATTGAAGTCCCGCTAAAAAGGGCCTCGTGACACCGTGCTATACCCCAGTGACAATAATGCAGGGGGGAATCAATTTTACCTTCATTTTTTAAGGTTATGGATAGTGGCGAGAAATGCAAAACAGATAACAATTCTGAAAACAAAACAAAAACCACACAATTCGGAAACGCAACAAAAATTCAGAAAACATAAACTAGTCAGAAAACAAAATGACAAATCCAAAAACAAAAATTGTAAATAGAGACACTGTATATTTTATTACAAAGTAAGCGCAGTTGATACAATATATTTAAACTGAGCTCAATTAAAAACCATCTCCTAACTTTCTTCCATGACTCTGCTGTTTTCAGCTCGTTCTTCCTGTATGTGTGATTGACAGATGTCTCGTCCAATCAGTGCTGAGTAATCAGGAACTGGTCTCAAACTGTACCTACCTCTTCCGGTTCTTCTGATTTGTCTTTGTGTTTTGTTTCTGAATTATTTTGTTTTCAGGTTTATCATTGCGTTCTCTGAATCATTTAGTTTTTTAGATTTGCATTTCTAATTTTGTTTTCAGAATTGTAATCAGTTTTGCACTTCACGGCCACCGTAGTTTTTCCCTTACCATCTACTAAAATAAAAGTTCAAAGTACAAGCCACGCTGTTACAAGCTTTTAGTTTTTTCAAAATCGTTCAAACCTGTAATGTCGTTCGATTTCAAGAAGTTAAGGACTTGACTTGTTGGATTCCGCATTTATCACTTTATTTTGTTTCAACCACAGTAGAAAGCAGCAGGTAAAACAATATAAAAGACAATATAATATGCATAATTTAAATTAAAGAAATTAAACTTTAAAAATGTTTTTACTAAATAAACTATACAAACAACTTAATACCAATATTATTGCAAAAATCAATAAATTGTTGGTATTTACCAATCGTTACATCTCATGGGTTGAAACGAAAATCCTTGGAGGTCTTCACTCCTGTGCCAGTCAACAAGCTCCACACAAGTTTGATGTGCATTTGTTCAAATGAGATCGAGTCTCATTTAAAAAGGAATCAAACTTTGAGATGTGACCAGGCCAAAACAAACAAAAAGAATACTGAATGTTGGAGTAACAAACTTACAAAAAGAAAATAA
>NW_020527161.1:27500-32244 GCF_003368295.1 Carassius auratus | reverse complement strand
GGGACGGTGAGCACAAGTTCACTATAAAAAAATATTTAATATTTATTTTTTTTAACAAGAAATTAGGAGAAAATCTCTTGAAAACAAGAAAAATTCGTGGAACCTCAACAAAAGGACACTGGAGTGGACCCTACAACAAGGCTTCAGAAGGGAACGAACACAAAAACTGCTGGAGAAGAACCACCTACAAACTTCACGGATTTAACAAAAAGGATATTCCATCTTATTCCATCTTAAAGGATTTAACCACAAAACTTTTTTTTTTTTTTTTTTTTATAACCTTTCCATCTACAAACAACAAGGAACCAAAATTGCAAAAGGACAAACAAAACCAACGGACCCCCCACTTTCCAATTTGATGGAGCTATAGAACGGTATAGCAATTTAAAAATAACAAAAGAAGGGCCATTGTCATTCACACCTTCTGATTGGATTAACGGAGCCATTACAATCAATATCAAAGACCTGTAAACGGCATTACCATGGCAAACACCAGCAATGGGGACTGGAGCTCACAACCTTTTCCTCCCCCCAGACATCAAGTCTGAGAAGAGCAGACAACAACACAAGCTCAAAACTCAGAAGGAAAACCCAGAAACACTGTTTAAAGATACTTTAAACAGTAGGGGCAAAACCATCAACCACAAAACCTGCTCTTCTACACAGAACAACCGACTGCATGGCACACCGCCTCCTGCACACTGTTCCAGTATCACACCAAACATGGAATCTGTAAAGGCAGACAACTGTGCATTTTATGAAGACGCAGAAAAAGACCCAGAGAACAGACACCTGAACAATAAACTTTTATCAAAATGGAACGGTAATGATACAGGGAAACAGTGCTGCCCTCACAAACTTTGAACAGACCTTCCACTGCTTAAAAGATATGGTGGAAAGAGATGAAGCAAACCCCTGCAAGCAAACCATACAGACACACCAGAAGACACTGACCAAAATGAGCCTTCAACCCACGACAACACAGAGAACAGGACCCCTCCAGGAACCACAGAGAACATCAATCTTCCCCAAAGCACAGGACTACACAACACAGTTGTCCCAGCTACAGCACAGCTTAGCACTGCTAGAAGTGGAAATAGTGGAACTGAGTGAGCAAGTCCACATCCTGTCCACTAAAGACAACTGAACAACTTAGAGAACAGCTGGACCAGATAAGAACCAGCTGAAAATGTCCATCCAAGAACTTAAAAGGGAAATGGACACTCTGTATCAGGACAGGAGCAACACCAAAAAAGACCTCAAAGAACTTCAACAGATCATGGGGAAGGAACTTTCAGAAATGAAAGACTACATGGGGAGGGAGCTTGCATGCTTCAAAAAAGAGCTTCAACAAAGGGACAAACAGATGGAGAACCTAACAACACAGATGAGGTGTCTCACTACCCCTGTGAATGCCCCCAAGTCCCCTCCCTCCCCCCACACCAACACCTACACATCCAAAGTCCAGCAGCACATCTCCGGCACCCCACCAAACCATCACAGCCCAGCAACAGCCAAAAGGAAGCAGGAACACCTGCAGCCTCCAAAAACCAAGATCCAGAAAAACATGACAGCTACAACCCCAGCTGAGAAACAGCCAGTGAAAAACAGAGGCTGACATTGCCATCCTCATGGACTCCAATGGGAAGTTCCTACAAGGAGAAAGACTTTTTCCAGGCCTTAAAACAACAAAACTCTGGTGCCCAAAAACAGGGGATGCCCTCAGAATACTTTCTGACTCCACCTTTGGCACACCTCACATATCATCATACACACAGGCACCAACGACTTGAGAAGGGAACAGGAGAGAGTTGGGCAGCTGATCTGCAGAGTAGCAGAGAAGGCTACAGAAATCTACCCCAGCACAAAGATCACCATCTCTACCCTCCTACCCCGCAGAGACATCCACCCAGACACCATCCAGAGAGTCAACGCTGACATCTCCAAAGGATGTGCTCGCCTGCCCAATGTACACCTGGCTCATCACCCCTCCATCACAATCAGGGACCTGTATGACCATGTACACATAAAGAAGGACAAAGTCAATGTGTTTGCAAAAACACTGAAAGACACAGCGTGGGGGCAGACAAAACACCTTCACACCCCTGAAAACAACACAGCTGCGAACCTACAGAAACACAAAACAGACACCCAGCATAAACCTACAAACTCATCACAGGAGAAGACACCACTGGCTGCACAATACCAGGGACCCCCACAACATGCTAAAAATCCACATCAGGATACCCCATGCACCAGCACTACACCACCACAGATCTACACCAGCCCATCAGCAGAAACCCCAGTTTTGCACCAGATCACCACCAAGACACCCACAACCACAAAAACATCACTCCAGGCAGAGAAGCAACATGAGGAACAGCCCACATCAGCAGCAGCAACCAGCCTTCCACCCGCCCATGCAGCCTCAAGGTGACAACACACCAAACCCAGCACCACTCCCACACTCCAGGAGCTACGCTCAGGCCCTGAAAGGACAAGCAAATACACTGGAGATGAGTGAGATCAGACAGCTGCTGAACTACATTCAGTACCCAGCTGACAGCATGAAAGGCCACACAGCATGCAAACACCTGCCTAACAATGAAAAAAAAAAAAATAAATAAATAAATAAAAAATAAAAAAACTTTTCTTTTCCAAAACACTATATTACATTAGAAAAGGATTACCTCCATTTTTGAAAACAAGAACTCTATACCGTGAACTCTTAAATGACTCTGTCAATATCAACGTGGAATATTCAGGAATGAATTCAGCAGCCTTTGGGCTAAAGAGCTCAAACACTGAATTCCAGAAGAGCATCAAAGATATGGATATTATAATCTAACAGGAGACATGGAGCAGGGCAACACCGTCACCCACTGCCACCCAACTACAGAGAAATCATCCTACCATCACAAAAACTCAACACAGTCCGACAGGGAAGAGACTCAGGAGGACAAATTAATCTGGTACAGATCAAACTCCAAACACATCAACACAGTGAAGCAGTGCAAATACTACACCTGGCTTAAAATCCACAAGGAACTTGCTCCCATCCAGAAAAGATATATACCTGTGTGCCATATAACATCCCACCATCAGAGTCCCCTACTACAGAGAAGACACGTTCTCCATATTAGAGGAGAGACAAGCCACTTCCAGGCCCAGGAAATGTGCTCATCTGTGGAGGACCTGAACGCAAGAACAGGACTACAGCCGGACTTCACTGACACACAAGGGAGCAAATACATCAACAAAAACTGACTGTTATTAATACACATTCTCCATATCCACAGAATAACCATGATCATATAGTGAATAAGAATGGAAAGACCTCCTGCCAGCTCTGTCGAAGCCTGGGTCTGTATATCATCAACGGTAGGTTACGAGGAGACACTTTAGGAAGAGTCCACATTTTGCTCCACCTCTTGGGAATAGCACAGTTGACTATATGATAACAGATATAGATCCTCATCTCTCAGATCATTCACTGTTAGAGACTAAGCCCTCTGTCCGATCACAGTCAAATCACTGTGTATCTCAAAAGACTGAAAATAACATTAACACAAAGCCCAGTAAACTGTACAACATCAGAAAACCATACAGATGGGCCGAAAACAGCGCTGAAGAATATCAGAAAGCACTCAGCAGCCAAAAAATACAAGCACTGATAGATAACTTTCTAAATAACATCTATGCTCACACCAATGAAGGTGTCAATCTTGCGGTCAAAGATTTAAATACATATTTGAAAATCAGCAAAACAATCCAAATTGAAAACAAAATCTGGAAAAAATCTAATACCCAAAAATGACAAAAATTGGTTTGATCAGGACTGCCAAACTATTCGCAAACAAATGAGAACACTTTCAAAATCAGAAACACAGAGATCCAAATAATACAGAGATCCGCCTTCTTTACTGTGGCAACACTAAAACAATACAAACATACACTCAGAACCAAAAAAGCACATACACCCAAAACCAACTCACAATAATTGAGAAGTCAGTCCAACACAAACAAAACAATCTGAAAAAAAACTGATCATGAAGAATTGGCAATCCAAATGGAGAAATATGGGAAAGTCATTTCCAAACACTGTTTAATAAAGTAACAAACAGACAAAAACTGTAAACAAAACCAAACAATCAACCAATTGGGAAAAACTAGAATTAGCAATCAAAGATAACCAAACCCATTAGATTTCCCAATAACTGACAAAGAACTTAAAGAAAAAATCAAAAACCTCCACTCAGAAAAGCATCTGGACCTGATGGGATATTAAATGAAATGATAAAACACACAAGCAGTCAATTTCAATTGGCCATTCTAAAACTATTCAATGTGATTCTAAGTGTAGGTCACTTCCCTGACATCTGGAATCAAGGCTTGATCACACCAATCTTTAAAAACGGAGATAAATTTGATCCTAACAACTACAGAGGCATCTGTGTGAGCAGCAACCTGGGAAAGTTATTCTGTAGCATAATAAACACTCGACTATTAGACTTCATCCACCACACACAAGGTACTGAGTAGAAGTCAAATTGGATTTTTACCAAATTACCGCACATCTGACCACATCTATACATTACATACTCTAATTGAAAAACATGTCAACCAAGATAAAGGTAAAATATATGCATGCTTTATTGACTTTAAAAAAGCTTTTGACTCAATTTGGCACCAAGGACTGTTTTACAAACTTATTGAAAGCGGCATAGGAGGTAAAACCTATGAC
>NW_020527161.1:5000-22500 GCF_003368295.1 Carassius auratus | reverse complement strand
AAGTGAATTCGCTTCTAAATCTTTAAATATGGCCACAGGAGAAAGAGAGTTGGTCTCTGAACACAGGAGCCGTTCGCAGCACAAGAGCGCCACCTGCAGGACGATGCTTTAACAACTGCTGAAACAACCAAAACACTTCAGCTTTAAACTCTTCTTCAGTATGCCACAACATGCAGGGTTCTTACACTTTTTACATTTTCATATTAAAACAAAAAGCCCTTGCTACCGTATTTAATTGCACCTTTGTTGGTTTTGATTGCTTTGGATAAAAGCGTCTGGAGGTTCTTGTGTCTCATGTAATCAGTGAATGCATTTTGTGCCAAAGCAATGATGAACGATGCAGTTTAGCCCACACAGATGCTGTTATGCATTGATTATTTTTGTAACCGAAGTATTAAGAAACAGGTCAAAGTGTCATTAAAATAGTGGGTTAATCACAGAAGTAGACTTCCAAGCTTTAAGCAGTCAGATTTACACCTACCAAAAAACACAAATGCAACGGTGTGCAGCATCAAGCAAACAATCTCCTTTATTTTCCATCACCACATGATTAATCAATGATTGATTGACAGCCAGATTTAGGAAAAGCTTCTGCAGCACATGAATGAACAGACGTCTCCCTCGTGACCGATGCAGCAATTAAACATTTTATTACTCAAGTTAAAACATACATTAGAAAAGTATAGTATATCTAAAAAGCTAACAATATACAAAGACTTAAATATTTAAATCACAGTTCGATGAAGTGAATGAGACCTCTTGGACCTGCCAGACCCCCCCGACAGCATCTGGACACACGTCACCGGTTCTCATCATTATAACGGTGTCCAAACATCTCCTGTGACGCGTACGTCATGTAGAGGAAGCCGTCCTCATCTTTATGGTCCTTATAGAGCTGAGCCATGGTCAGAGACATGCTGGCGATGCCGGAGTTATTGATCAGCAGGTAGAAAGCTTGACTGGGCATCAGGGTCATTCGATTCCTGAGAAACCAGATCAGACACAGCGTGAGAAAGAGTTTAATCCAGCCGGGTGACGATCAGCTGACGCCTCGGCTGTTCCCATGAGCCCCCTACAAACACTAGTGCGGTGCCAGACATGCATGAAGTACACACAACCAGGATTATACGCTCCATCATCTGAGAATTCTGCATGCATGTATAATTTCACATCCATAACTTATATGCACTCATATGACATTCTATGAATGTGAAAAATAATATTTATATATATATATATATATATATATATATATATATTTTTTTTTTTTTTTTTTTTTTTTTAATACACGCACACACAGAATAATAAGTTATATTTTGTTATTTTATGAAAAAAAAAAAGTTACATTTATAATTAAATGCACTAATTTTATGACTCCATGAATGTGAAAAAAAAAAAATTCCACATTCATAATGCAAGTTGTGTTATTTTATGAAAAAAAAAAATAAAATAATAATAATAATATTGTACGCAATACATTTTGGCATTCCATGAAAAGGAACATGTATTAAGATCTACAAACTAATGTTATATAATTTAGCATTCATAGATTATTAATACAATAAAAATTAGTTATAACTGAATTCATATATATATTTTTTATGGATGTGAAGAACGACACACATTAAGAGTCACAATCATAGATCCTTAATACAATTTTAAAAAAAGTATTAAATTCTAATAACTAAATATACTACTTAATCCTTATGAATGCAAAAACGAATATATATGAACATATAAAATTTGATTTTTCATATCCATAAAAACAATTGCATTTAATAATTTTATGAAACATACACACAAAACATAACCAAATTTCCTTTTTTTTTGTATTTAGTTTATGAATCAGACTACGATGAAGGACATATACACACACTAACACAAAATAATGCATGCATTTCAGTTTAACACTCATAGAATGTCAAATTACTAAAAAAAAATAAAAACAACCCTTAAATAAAATAAAGGCTTGTTTGGGGAGCAATAAAAGTTATTAAACTTATTTCAACACCCAGTTGGCCCAGGTTTGATGACAGACCTGATGATGGTCACGAACTGACTCATGGTGAGCTCCTGAGGCACGAGGAACTTGGTCTTATCCAGCGGAGGTAAGAACTTCTCCTTCTGATATCTCTCGATGATCACCTGAAACACACACACACACACACACACACACACACACACACACACACACACACACACACACACATTAACCCCCACAGCCGCTGAGAGAGGAACCGAGATCAGAACCGGGAGACTCTTACCGGGATCTTAGTCGGAAACTTAGTTCGGATTCCCTGCACCTCTTGTTTCCTCGTAGCTGATCGGTGATCAATATCACAAAAATAAAAGCAAAGATAATTTTTTTTGATTTCACAGCATGTCATCAGAGAGTCGAGAGTGTGATATAAAAACACATACCTAAACTCTTCCTCAGTTTGAACGGTTTGGGATGCTGTGTTTTCTCCAGTGGAGGCATGTTGTGTCGCACATCTGACCCGCGCGCACTAATTAACCCCGAAGCGCACAATTAAATACTGAGCCGGCCGTGACGTCACGCCGCGTGCGCTGCCCGCGTCACGATTTAATAATAATGAAACCAACCGATTAAAATAAAGAATAATACAAAGTGTTGATGTTTGCATGTGTAAGGTTAAATTATTTTTAATTATGTAATGTGTTTTTGTCTACACATAGCTTGCTAACTGCTAACTGTAGCCTGGATCATGAGCGTGAAGATACACATTCCTACAATGTCGCAGGTAAATGAGGCTCTGAATGGATCTTTGTGCTGTTCACGGGTTTCACCTTCTTAGAAATAGACACATGGGTGTTTAAAACAGAGGTTTGTATTGTTGGGTTGTATAACAGGTTGTGCATGACAAGACCACTTAAACAAATGAATCTATTGTGAAATTATGACACAAGCATTTGCTTGACTATTTATTATGTTGATGCATGCATAACCTGCATTCTTTTATTCATTGTCAAAAAAAACTGTTTAATTTGTATTCATGTATTTATTTATCATAATGGGGAATTTCATTAGTCTTCAAATAGTGTTTTACTTAGCTGGTGTGGTGTTTTTGCATAATTGCTAACAGCTAGTCAAACAATAAACAATTAACTCGGAATGAGAACGTGAAAAGGATAAAACGCAGCCGAACTACAAGTCCCAGGATGCTCAGCGCACTCGCTTATGATTGGCCGTTCACATTACGAGTTGTTCGTTCTGTCCAATCAGAGCGTTTCGTGCTGGCAGCGATCTGTTGACCTGCTTGTGGGCGTGAAATGAGCGGAAGCCAGCCTTAAGAAGCGCGATTCATTTGAACAAATTGACTCGTTCGAACGAGTCGAATCTTTAAAGGCATCATTGAGACAGTAAAAAAATTCCTTGTATGTGCAAGCATATTTGGCAATAAAGCTCTTTCTGACTTTTGAAAAAGTTATGTTATACATTTCCTAACTGCTCAAAAATATTTCCAAATGTGTTGTTGTTTTCAACATTACACCTGAAAGTTTAAAGACCGCTTTTGAAAGACAACACAGAATACTGCAATAGTTAAAAAAAATAAACCATTACAATCTTAAATCATTCAAAAATATTTTTGGTTACTTCTTATTAAAACTTTAATTAAAATTAAAATGAAAATATCAAATAAACATAAATTCAGAATATGAATGAAAATGTATAATTATATACAAATAAAATAAAGCATACAAAATAAAATATAATTATAAAATAAGTATACTTAAATTAACACATCAAAAAATGATTTCAGAATATGCTAACATGCACATAAATTATTTTCAATACAATTAAAATAAATTGTGATATAAGTACTAAAGTGAAATAGCCTAGATCATTAAAAATAATATTTTAGTGATGTTTTTACATCTTATACATGTATTAAAATTTGAGCAAAAAATGTAAACAATTTATTTTAAATAATTTAAGAAATATTTATTAATTCACTCTCATATATATTAATTTATTGTTTAATTATTTATTTTCTCCATATAATTATTTACTTATTTATTTGCTCCACATTTCAGTTTGCAGGGTTACAGTTTTCAGCACGACATGGAGTAATGTGGAGGAAATTGATGAATGAATAATAAATACATAAATTTGTTCGTTTGTTTATTTATGCATTTATTTATGTATTTAATGATGTATTTATATATTTCAAACTATATATACTTTTAAATTTCAGTCATTTTGCCATCCATAGTCCGAATCCATGTAAGGATATTAGTCAGATGTTTATTTAATTCCACTACGCTGATCGGTTCAATTAGTTCGGTTCAATTAGTTCGGAACAGCGAATCGGCTCACAAGAACGATTCATTCGCGACTCGACCAGCGTTAGCGGAAACGTCATGAAGTGACAGCAGCAGCAGCGCGCGGTGAGTCGAGCGCTCGCCCCGTTTCCCGTTCTCCGTTCTCGGACGAAATCCAACGTCCGTTCGGTCGATCAGACCTCCGATTCCCGGCCTAGCCATGGACGAGCAGGCGGGCCCCGGTGTGTTCTTCAACAACAACAACAACTCGGTTCTTCCCGGCGGAGCGAAAGCGCCTCAACCGGGCGACGGTGGCGGAGAAATGGCCCGCGCTCAGTACAGTATCCCGGGGATTTTACACTTTCTGCAGCACGAGTGGGCCCGGTTCGAGGTGGAACGGGCGCAGTGGGAGGTGGAACGAGCCGAACTGCAGGTAACGCGCCTTTTTCCGACCGTTATTTTCTGAGGTGTTTTGAACGCTGTCCGCCAAAAGTCAGAATCAGACATTTCTGGGCTTGTTGTTCTCTCGCGCGCTGACGTCACACGCGACCCTGCAGTCATCGCAGTTTCTCTCCTCCACGCTGTAACTCCATCCAGTTCATCTGCCACTCAAAATAATAATATCCCGTGTTTTGGGTTTTGTTATACGAGCAGGCCGTGTAGATGTGAGATTTAGAGTTCTGACAATTTAGAGTTCTGCTCGCACATTCTTTGCATTCCTTAAATTCGAGAGACGTGCGCGTAATTTACGTTTGAATTTAAGTTTGTGTTGTCTTATATGCAAATGATAAATATGTATTTTGCATAAAGAAAATCAGGTCGATTTGGAACACCATTTGTGTGTGTGTGTGTGTGTGTGTGTGCGCGCATATACATTTATACATATGTACACACAGAATATATAAATGCATATTAAATACTGATATATATACATATGTGTGTGTGTGTGTGTGTGTCATTTACTAACTTAAAAAAAAATAGAGCTGTATCTCAAATGACACACTATACACTGTGTACTTATGCACTATGTACTCAAAAATGTAGTGTATGTATTATATAAGGATATTTTGTCATTCATAATCAGAGTCTGATAGCCCCTCCCACTTCCTTACATAATTAAACCTTTGACAGTTTAGTTTTAACATTCCACATTTTGTTTTGTCAGTTATTTAAGTGCAACATTTTGAAATTTTCAACGTGAACGCTCTTCTCGCACGATATTTATTAAACAGTTTTAATACAAATCTTGCTACGTGTATTGCGTTAATTAAGCAGACTGAGACTCTCCTTGATTTTGATTGCTTCCATTGTCCTCATTTGTAAGTCACTTTGGATAAAAACAGCATCTGCTAAATGACTAAACGTAAATGCAATTAATTAATTTTGCTATTTTTAAAAAAATATACTATGTCTTGTCATGATTTCGCACAGTGATGATTAATAATAATCGTAACAGAGAATTGCAAACTCAAAATGAAAGCATCCAGACATTAATTGTCATGAAAATGATGAATAAAAAAATGAATGGCCCTAAAGTAAATCCTAGCATCTTGATTTCGACTGTGTAATGGAAATATAAAGTGACACAGACGTGGGTTTGGTGTTTTTGGGTGCTCTACTGCATCGTGTTTCTCGTTTGTGTCTGATTTCTCGTGATGATGTCACATTAGGGGTCAAAGGCGTCCGTCTGCATTATCTGCTTCTAGACACTCGATCTTCACAACTATGAGGAAGTCCTTCAACACTGGACACTCCTCTGGTGACTATCTAGTGTACGCTGTCTAGTTAACTGATGTGTAACTGAAAATAAGAAATGTTGGCAACTAGCTTAAAGAAAAAATAAAAAGTTAATGGTTTCACTCATATATTAATATCATTTAAATTCAAATATTTCAAGTAATGAAAATGTTTAATTTTTTTGTATGTGTGGTATTAGTTTTAGTTTACTATAATAACCCTGTTCTGGTGAATCGCTTACTGTTGAATATTTGCGTTGTATTTTGACCGAACCTCTGCGTACCCTTGTGCAATGTCACGCTTTACCACTCGTACGTCCTTGAAGTGCACTTCTGTGTGACTGAGATGAGATATTTAGTCCTGAAGGGCAGCGTTTGGTTAATGAATGCTGTGGGAATATCTTTGGCATTTATGGCTGGTTTATCCAGACGTCTGTACTGTTGCTCCATGCATGTTTTATTATGAAGGACAAACAGAAAATGTGAGCGGAAACTGTGCTGGCCATTTGACAGATGAACCCGCTTGACTAGGCTGGTTTCCATTACCCAGATCAGAGCTGGGAAAACTAAAAAAATTATTTATTTTGAAACTGTAAAACAATGCGACATGAAGCGGAGCCTGCAAACCACATCGTCTTTACAGAGAGTCTGATGTGGCCTAGTGTTTGCTAAATTGCAAAGGCTGTGATTAATTGAATCAATTTAGGTGACTGTTTAATGCTGGCTCAGAGCTGGCATGAATGCATTTACACAACAAATAAAACTGAGGTGGATCAGAGCAGGCTTTTATGCTGCATTGTGTTTTATACTGAAGTTTTAACAATCGTTGAATAGCCTTAACTCAGTTAAGACATAACCTAGTTTCTACCTCAGAAGTGAGCTGTTAATACCTGTCAACTTTACACTGCAAAGATGGCACAGAAGCGCCTCTGAAGTGGCATTTACTGTAGGTGTTGTTAATGCTGGCTCAGAGGTGGCATGAATGCATTTAAACAGCGGTGTGCTTCTATACTGAGGTGGATCAGAGCTGGGTTTAGTCTGGCTTTTATGCAGCATTGCATCTTTACACTGAATTCTGTGCAGGCACAGAGCAGCCTTAACTCTCTTTAATGGCATTTTGACCAAGGAGTGCACTCTAGTTTACATGCAAATTAGCATGTGAGCGTTTATCAGTCTATTGTGAATGGACTGACATCACAACATTTTGACATTAGCATGTTCTTCTGCACTCGGTGCGGATGCGTCTTGCATCCCTAGAAGGCAGCGTCTATCTGAAGAGATCCTGACTGATGTTTCGTTCCTTTCGTAACCGGCGTGCCTTTCATAGCTCTGTGTGGGCGATGGCGTGTAGGAGAGGCCGACCGGCATGTGTCGAAATCACCCTCGGGCACCTTGACAATCGGTTGAAAGGAATATAATTCACTCCGTTTGTGCATAGGCTCCTGCTACCTGAAGAACAAGACGCCGCGGCGTGAAATTAGAGGCCATTAGCATCACAAACGAGCGTGCAACAGTGTGTGCGAGTGTGTAGGCAGAGTGTTGGTTTGAAGCAGGACCGAACAGAAGCTGTTGAGTTTTATAAGCTGATGTTGGTGACTCATACTGCTGATGCTCGCTCTTTCTGTGTGCGTCGTGCCCTCGGCTGTGAAAAGGGAATGCCAGGCTTGACCAGAGAGGGGTGTTTGTGGATTTCGACTAGCCCTTTAGGTCACATGACTTTCATTTGCAATTCAGCGCTCCGCTCGACAAGGGACGGGTCGAAGGATGGTCAAGTAGCCTAAGCTCATGGAAACAAAAACTTTTATTTTGAATGCAATTTTGACAGCACTACTACATGAATAATGCTGAAATAACACTGCATTGAACTCAGTATGTAGTCATTATATAATGACTAAGACTCTTAAAAAAACACACAAAACCTGAAATCTTAATCTTGATTAGAAACTTACTAAAAACTGAAATAAAATATAAAAACAAACTATTAATAACAACACTAAATGAATACCACTGAATTGGTTGATGTTGACATGAAACGTGTCTTCATTGAATGATGTTGACGTGTTTTGATTTGTTTGTGGTGATGGAGGATGTTTCAATTCAGGTGTCAGTGTGTTTTGACTGCAGTAGTGTGTGTGTGTGTGTGTGTGTGTGTGTGTGTGTGTGTGTGTGCAGGTCATTACTTTGGAAGGTTTACGAGCATCTGAACGTCCATTTTCTGGCACACACTACTCATTTTACTACATCTTTGCATGTTCATTTCACCGTGTTTTCCCTATTATCTGGTATCCATTGCAGTTTTGAGAAGGCTGCAAAATTTGATGCAACTCATGATTTTATGACGGCAGTAAATTGAAAGTGTTGCTTTACTGCATCTAAACACAAAGCAGATATTTCGGGTTGCTCTAGGGGCAGACACAGACGTAGCTAACAAGTCCCTTTACTTCATGTAGCCAAGTTTCAGTTTGTTCAGAAACCTGGTTTATTTGGAGTCGTATAATAATGTTTTTGAAATAAACTAATATGCATATTGCATAGAAGTGTATTTTATGTGAGGAAGGGTTGCATTTGAAAAGTTTTGGTTCTGTTGTTCTGAAGTTTTTAGTTTAAATGCCTGAAATAAGGTCTATGGTGGTTAACACAAGCTCACAATGACTAAAAAATAAATGTTTTGAAAGTAAAAACTTTATTTATTTTCACCATAAAACATAGATTTTTAAGAACATCTGATAAAACTTTAAAGACACACTTGTTGTCGGCTCTGAGGTTGTTAATCGATTGTATATGCTCATATCTGTTCTCACTGATTCAACTTATTTTAGTAAGAATTAATGGAGAAAAACTACATTACCCACAATGCTTTACAGAAATTTTGAAATGATCAGATATTTGCAGTTAACAAAGCTCCTCTGCCATGAAGGACCGCAAATTAATCGCTTCAGTTTTCAAAATTATAGAGTTACTCAAATTACTTAAATATTAAATTATATATATACATATTAATATTTTTCAATTAACTTAAAATTTAGTTTTTATAGATAAAACAGATAACTTAAATTAAAATTAATATTTTTATATTTTTTTTTATTTTTAATGCAATTAATGTGATTCTCAGTGCTTCATGGGATTGTAATGTAATGTGGTGTTTCTCCTGTTGTTTTGGTTCATGACTTTAACAAAGACTTTTTGTTTTAAATCTCTTTTGGAAAAATTCATGGAAAAATACTTCCAGAATATGGCGATAATTTTTTTACAAATATCAGTGGATATCGATAATTATCACGATTAAATGTTTAAAGGCATAGAAAGTTGTAAAAACCAGATGCTTAATTGTGGTGTTAAGCTATTCTTTATTGTCAGAACATGACAAACACTTCATTTTTGAATTCCTTACACTTTTACAGTCATTTTTCCATAACGAAATAAATCTCTTAATAGAAAAAAATGAGTAATATTGTATCAAATCAAGAAACAGGTTTGTGTTGCCTGATAATATTAATAATATAACTTTTTTTTGTCTCTTAGAAATACACATGTGATAGTATCCAGATGTGGATTTGTGTTCGTTATCAAAAGTGCACTTTCTCAGGTTTTGCTCCATGAGTTTCCCACATTGACTCATGAACTCACTCAGTCAATCATGGCTTTATTTCCTTCTGAAGGGTTCAAGTAATGCACTAATCTCACTGTAATCGGCTCCTTCAAACTCTTTCTTCACCTGATCTGATTTCCAGCTAATAACCAATTAACTCTCAGCTCAGACCAGAGCTACTATAGCTCACTAAAACTACGCAAAACATTTTTGTTCTTCTCTTTCTCCTGGAAAAAGCTGTCGTTTGGAGAAGTGCATGTCCTGTAAGAACCAGTGTGTCTGCTCTAAGTCCCAGCATGCTCTAGTAACGCCACCCTTCATGCTTGTGTTCATGGCTCATGGCCTGTAAAAGCAAGTCTGTCCTTGTAAAGTATGTGCACCTGCCTGTTGAGTCAGGTAAACGGTGAAGGATGAACGCCCTGCGTCGCACCTCACACCACGGTCACATGACTGACAGGAAGTGTCATTTCACAATTCACCATCTCCAGCCTCCTTACAAGTCCCACTACAGCCCTACTGTAAACTGTACTCCAGTAAACACATGTTGCATTAAAAAGCTGTAACCATTGACACTGCACACTTTCAGCATGCACACTACCTGCACTTTCTATACAATTATGCACAAGTACACAAAAAAACTTTCATATTAGACAAAATAGACCATTTAAAATTTGAATTAATTGCATTGTTTGGTATTGCATAAAATATAAGCATATTTAAGAGATTGTTGTAGTGAAAAGAGATGCATTTGGTGGTGCTTTAGAATTTGGTAAAACAGGCCTGTGTTTTGAAACTGTGTCGGCAGTCATGTGACACTCGGTGAACTTTTGTGACTCATGCTTTTAGGCAAATGACCCGATTTTGGGGCCGAGAGGAGAACTAGACTATTTTGAGCTGTGTAAATGTGATTGATGGTGAAACAAAACCAACCTGCATTTGTTGTACAATCATATTCACAGATATCACACTTTTGAAAGGTGTGTGTGTGTGTGTGTGTGTGTTTAATGTTTTTGATAATTGTTGTTTATTATTAGACTATAGACATTTTTACTTTAGATCTGGGTTGACAAGCAAAATTGATTCTCATTTTGATTCTGAAATCACCAAAATCTATATTTTAGTTCAGAGATGACCAAATGCCGTAATTTTTTTAAATAAAAAAAAAAGATATATTTTTTTTTCTTTCATTTGTGCACTGTAAAATGTAAAAACAATTTGAAGTAAATTTTTATAAATATTTTTGTTTAATAATTTAATAGATAATTTAATGTTTAAAAAAAATAAATTGCATCCATTTTAATATAATGTAGGTAGGTATAATGCAGCATTACATATTGCCCCTCAGCCCTCAACCCAGTTTAATATTTGTCCCTTTGTATAAAAAATTTGGGAAGAACAAATACAAAATGTAGTATTAAATATTTAGTCTTTTTTTCCTTCTGTGCCATTTCTCAGTGGATGCATGGACCAAATCAAACCATTATTTGTAGTGCTATATTGTATGTCTGAATAAATCTGTCTTCAAATATTTTTTTTATGAAAGCCACAGTTTAATTGTGGTGCATTGTGGAATTTAGAAACATAATTATGTCAGTAAAAATTAATATAAAGATTTCCATGTGTCCAATCAGTGTCTAATGTTGTTATATCTAAAATATAAATAGCAATTAAGTGTTTATTATATGTACTGACAGTTCAGTCAGTTTTGATCAGATTTTTTTTTTAGCTCTAATTAAAATAGAATATATTTCACCTAATATTTAAGTTTTGTATTTTTGCTTTTATTGTATCTCAATTTCTGTTCTTATACAATATTGTTTTATGGTATTTTATACAAGTATTATATTATATTATACTATATTATATTGTAAAATATACAAATTGTGCAAAAGTGTATTCAAAAAACGAATAAAACCAACAGAATGGCATTATTAAATTAGTAAAAATATTAAATGTAACAGTTAGGCTTTCATGGCACTGTTAGACTATGATAATGTATTGTTACTTGATCTAAACGTTCGCTAACTTTCGACTAATATTTCAGCCAGTACCAGTCATCTTCTTTATAAAAGGTGACTTTGCCTGAGAAAGCAGTGCTGATCTCCATCTTCTCCAGAACACCTCTCAGAGCTGATTTCTCTGCTGCAGGGTGAAGGCATGTGGGCGCTCGACTCAACCAAACGCAGCTAAAACCTATAAATGTTGATATTGCTAAGCAGCGGTTCAGGCGTTGGTGAGGCGGTTTTGTTCGACGTGTTCAAAGGGAATGGGATGACACACTTATCCTCCCACAGTTTCCTGACGCGTAAATCCATACTGCATCCTCACTATTGAGACCACACAGACCATTAATTGACCCTCTAAGTAGTGTGTGTCCTGCCCAGCAGACACCATTAGAGGATATCCTGTGTAGTGTGCTGTACGGGGATCCAGATGAGCGTCTATTTTGGGACGAGAGACTGTTTTTGTGCTCTCTCTCTCTCTCTCTCTCTCTCTCTCTCTCTCTCTTTGTGTCTCCCTCCCTCCCTCCCTCCCTCCCTCCCTCTCTCTCTCTCTCTCTCTCTCTCTCTCTCTCTCTCTCTCATTCATTCATAACTCACAGTGGGCCGTTTCTCAGGGACTCGTCTGCTGTGTGATTGACTCATTGTTTCGTTCTTTAGGCTCAGTAAATAAACTCATCTGATCATGTAAATGTCGCCCCGGTGGTTTTCTTTCTAGTGCTCGGTTGGAGATTAGACCATGGCGTTTTTTAACCACTTTCCTGGCGATCTGAACTCGTCCTCATCGGATTGTGACGGGTCCCACGGGATGTTTTGGTGCTTTTACTGTTGTGTCCACACCTGTGGCAGCTCTAGAGATGTTCTGTATTATCAGAAAGAGCTGTTAGCAAACATACAGCTGTTATATTGACTGGATCCATTCACACACACAAAAAAAAAAATTATATATAAATTTGTTTTAGCGGCATTTAAATTAAATGTAGATGACAATCATATATATATATATATATATATATATATATATATATATATATAAAATTAATTGTCATCTACATTTAATTAAAAAAAATTTTTTTTTTACGTAGCTAATACAACACTTTAAAAAATAAATTTAAAATTTACAAATTTAAAAAATTTAAATATAAATAATTAGTATGATTTTTTTTTTCTGTTTCGACAGTTATTATCGTTGTAAATATAGGAAGGTTTTAACATTTTCATATTGTGATAACAAATTTTCCACCTTTCTCTCTTCTGACCAAATGTAATCAGTCTTTTAATATTTTCTTTCTTGAGAAAATATAAATACTAGCTATTTCGCCATTTAAACCCCACTTTGTGGATATAGTGAAATAATCTGAACTCTTGTTTTTTACTTTGGGGTTATGTTAAATTATGTTTGGCCCATGCATTGACATCATTTTACCATCAAAAGCTGCCTAATAGTAGTCAAACTATATATTTTCAAAGACCGATATATCGGCCGATATTTGGCATTTTCTAATTATCAGCATAGGCCAAGCATTTGGCCAGAAAATATTTAGTGTTTGTTTTTTAGTATCAGTGTTTCAAACTATTTACAGTTTAAGACATTTATTCCTTAAATGAGTGTAATCAGGTTCTTCGTGTAGGCGAGGTAGGGTGTAGAATGGATGCTGATGAGTCGTTTCATGAACGCATCTGCCTGAGTGCTGACTGCAGATAAGAGCGTTTGAACACTGTGACACTGGATTGGTTGCAAGCTCAGGAACAGTTGAGCGCTCAGTCATTTCTAACCGCACAAACCAACCACAGCTTGCTCAAGCAGAATGAAAGCGTTGTTTAACACACACACACACACACACACACACAGTTGCTCAACGAGAGGCTACGTCATGCTGTGCACACACTGAACACACACTGAGCCACTGTGTGTCTGCTTACCTACATGAAAACGCTGCTGGTTTTAATGATGAACACAAACACATAAACGTTTTTGGACACTGATGTTGCACTTAATGTTTTGCATAAAGAAAATTAATAAAAACATTAAGAATGCAATTGGTGTGATTAGTTAACATTCCTTAATATATTAGATAATGTGCACTAGATGGTTCATTATTGAGTAGGGATATTGTAGATAACAAACTGAAGCTATACAATAAATTTAACTGAAATAAAAAACAATTACATTTATTTAACTGCCACCTAGTTTCTGAGCAAAGTTAGTGTTTTTGTATTTAGCTTGATGTACTAAAATAACTAAAACAGAACTAAGATTTAGAAATAAAACAATATATATATATTCAAAAATTAATAGTAATAATAATAATAATAATAGTAATAATAAAAGACAAAAAAAAACGAAAAAAGTTAGAAAAACGTCAAATAAATTCAAAATATTCATAAAAAACTTTCGTGTGTGTGTGTGTTTGTGTGTGTGTGTATATATATATAGGGATGTCCCGATCAGGTTTTTTTGCCTCCGAGTCATTTGATTTTGATTATCTGCCGATACCGAGTCCCGATACGATACTTCTATGATACATAAAAAAAAGAATAAAGAAGAGGGGAAAAAAATAGATCCAGGATGTTCAATAAATTACATTTTGAAATATATTCAAATATAAAACAGCTATTTTAAATAGGCTAGTAAAAATTTTCATTTTGCTGCACTTTGGATCAAATAAATGCAGGCTTGGTGAACAGAAGGGACTTCTTTAAAAAAAAACATTAACAAGCTTACTGTTCAAACACTTCTGACTGGTAGTATAATCAACTTTAATTTTTCTCTAATTTCTAGCTTTTAATTGGCTTAGAAATCTGTAACTGCTGGACAATAATAAATAATAATGATTTGTTTAAATACTACAAACACTGTTTAACACACAAGGCAGAATAGTTTGTATAGTGTAATAAATGCTATGTCAATTAGCACTGCATTGTTCATATACTTTATTTATCACCTGCTGGAGATTACTTGAAAAACTATTTATTGTCGTGATCGTATATTAATGTCTTCGTGTTTGCGTAAGTTTCTGTTTTTCTGTGAAAACCACAGCGATAGCTGGACGCTTTTGTCCATATTAGGAGTTTCCTGATATGACTATCAGCGCGAGAGCTATATATATATTAGGGATGGGCATTCCAAGCAAAAAAATTAAGGATATTATTAGATTATTATTTGAAAATCGCATAATTATCTGTGTGATAAACTGTTTAATTCAGAAGATAGGCTACCTTAACTCAACGTGCTGAAACATATTAATATAATAAACATCCGAATGAGTGCACTTATTATCATAACAGTCCATCGATTAGCATAAATGAACCGCTCATGAGGCTAGGACATTTCCATTTCAGAAAAATTGATATATTTCGTTATCTCCTTTTGCAATTATATCACTTGGGTGATTATACTGTATATAAACTGCGGTAGATAAATAATATATGATTTTATGAAGTTTATTGTTGCTATATGGATGCTTAGTTTCACTTGGCCAAAATCTCATTATATAAACGATTAAGAGCTTATGCACAGGATATTTAAAACGTAAAAAAGTATACTGGCTAGACGGCAAATAACCTTCTTCTCCGCTCTTCAAACACACAAAAACATTAGCGTTTACAGACATAGTGTTTGAGTAAAGAAAACGCTGTAGTATTCAGACATCAGTTATTAATTTACCCTTGCATTGCGAAAAAGTGGAGATCTGGCCACCAAACTTTGTTGGCACATTTTAATTAATTAATAATAATTATACATTTCATATTGTTTTTTTGCATTTTTTAAATGTGAGAGTTTTTTACCTACTTTATAATGAATCAATAACTCTTCATCTTCATTCACAATTCATCTCTTCATTCAGGTTGAGAGCTCACACGAAAACAAGAGGCGGGATTTATCACACGAACCAATCACATTCGATCATAACCGATCATATCCAATCATAACCAATTATATCTAATTATAGCACGGTTGAGCCTCTGCCTCTGCCTATTATTATTTATGAATAAAATAAGAGCAGCACAACAAAAGGTAACATTATGTACAAAGTATATATATGTGGTGACAATATTGCAATTTTTATATACAATTTATTTTCCTTTGAAAGTTTAAAATATACTTTATTGTCAGAAGATAATGCATGTATTTCACAATGCACAAAATAGATAGTGGTTATAAAATAGCTTCAGTTTGTATTTGGGTGTGAAATATGAATATATATTTACACTTTTTGCTTTTTTATTAGGTCTATATTAGACTTTAGTTTTAATTTTAATTTTTTTATGCTTATTTGGTTTAAGTTTTTGCTTTTTGCTTTAGTTTATTTATTTTTAGTACTTTATCCAAAAATGAGAAATGTTGACTTGGCACCTAGCTGAAATAAAACAAGTTTAAGTGTGTTTTTGTTTTGTTTAGTTTTTTTATTTCAATGTAATGTTTATGACATTTAATTTCAAATAATTACAAGTTTTTATGGTTTTACTTTTATTTATTTAAGGATTCTTAGGATAATAATCCAGAAATTGCTAATAAGTTTTACAAATTATTTTACAGAATCTGCAAATACTATATACTTGCTTTTTAAAAATCATTTTTTAATGGTGTGGTTTTAATAGTTTTAAATCCTTCTGTAATATTTATCAGTAATTTGCATGAGCTTCGTGTAAACGTTGTAGTGTTTCAAGACCTGATTGCAATGAGGAAGAAGTGCTGTGATGAGGATCTCTTCAGCGCTTGAGTGATCTGCAGCTGAAGCGTCTTCCGTTCTCTCGAGCTCCAGTGTTTCTCTGCAGGTCTCTGGGGAGATGAGTGGGCCGTGTCCACGTCACTGCACTATTTCTGCATTCAGACGCTTCTCTTTCTCTCCGCTGCTCCTAATCTCTTCCTCCGGCGAGAGAATACAGGCTAGCCTTTTTTGGAAAGGGACGCCTCTGCTGGAATCCCCCTTCCGGGACGCTGGCGGAGATATTTGTTTTAATTAAAGGGTTTTGAGCATTCGAGTCTCATTTGTGCCGTTTATGTACATTATGTGATGTTGCTTTTGTAAGCTGTGTACATTTTGGACCTTTTTTTTTTTTCAGAAAACAAGTCTAAGGAATGCAAAAACTTTGAATTTCATTATCTTAAAATTGCTCAGAATGCAGATAGAAACGTATAATTCTAAAGCGATGATATATATATAGAATCATTATATTTTATTTTATTTTATATTATATGAAATTTATTCTAAAATAAAACATAATATAAAATAATATGTATTTTATTAAATGTATATTATATTTTATATTAAATTTGTTTTATCTAATATTATATTAAAATTGTATTTTTTATTATATTTAAATTTATTATAAAATAAAAAAATATAATATAAAATATATTATATTTTATTTTATATAAAATTTCTTCTATTTTATATTAAATGTATTATGTTTTCTTTCATATTTAATTAAATTTGTATTATATTTTATTAATTGTTTATTATAATTAATTTATTGTATTATATTGTTTTATTTTATATTTTATTAAATGTATTATATTTTATTTTATATAAAAAATTATATTGTATTATTTTATGTTATATTATATTATTTTGTTAACTAAAACTAAAACCATACAAATTTGCTACTTGAAATAAAATGAAGGTTAACTAAAATAAAATTCAAAATGCAATAAATTATATTATATTTTATATTAAATGTATTATGTTTTCTTTAATATTTAATTACATTTTTATTATAATTTATTTATTGTATTATATTGTTTTATTTTATATTTTATTCAATGTATTATATTTTATATTGAATTTTTTTTATATTATATTATTTTATTTTACTTTCAGTTAACTAAAACTAAAACATAAAAGTTTGCTACTTGAAATTAAAAAAAAGGTTAACTGAAATAAAAT